>NC_037675.1:65645890-65684328 GCF_003255815.1 Theropithecus gelada | reverse complement strand
CCAAAAAAAAAAAAAAAAAAAAAAAAAAAAAAAGTTTACAATTCAATGATTTTTAGTAAGTTAGTAAAGTTGTGCAAATGCCACCACAATCCAGGTTTAGAAAATTTCCATCACCCAAAAAAGATTTTTTTTTTTTTTTTGCTTCTAGACAGTTAATGCCCTCTTCCATCACTAGTGCCAGGCAACCACCAATCTGCTTTCTGTGTATATGCATTTTCCTTTTTTGGACATTTAATAGAAATAAATAAATTTAATATGCAATCTTTTGCATCTAGTTTTTAAAATTAGCATTGTTTTTGAGGGCCATCCATGTTGTAGCGGTCATTAATACTGTGTTTTGTTTTGTTTTGTTTTGTTTTTTGGAGATGGAGTCTCGCTCTGTCACCCAGGCTGGAGTGCAGTGGCCAGATCTCAGCTCACTGCAAGCTCTGCCTCCCGGGTTTATGCCATTCTCCTGCCTCAGCCTCCCAAGTAGCTGGGACTACAGGCGCCCGCCACTGGGCCCGGCTAATTTTTTGTATTTTTTTAGTAGAGACGGGGTTTCACCGTGTTAGCCAGGATGGTCTCGATCTCCTGACCTTGTGATCCACCCGTCTCGGCCTCCCAAAGTGCTGGGATTACAGGCTTGAGCCACCGCGCCCGGCCGAATACTGTGTTTTTTTTATTATTATTATTTAATGGTATTCTATTGTGTGGCTATTGTGTGCCACATTAAAAAAGAATACTTTATTTTTTTGAAGCAATTTTAGGGTTACAGAAAAATTGAGTATAAAGTACAGAGATCCCGTAAACTTCCTTCCCCATCTTCACAGTAACAAACTTGCATTAGTGTGATAAATTTGTTACAATTGACTTAATATTAATACATTATTATTATTATTATTATTTTGAGGCAGAGTTACACTTTTGTTGCCTAGGCCTAGCAGATTTTTGTGTTTTTAGTAGAGATGTGATTTCACCATGTTGGCCAGGCTGGTCTTGAACTCCTGACCTCAGGTGATCTGCCCGCCTCCCGCTCCCAAAGTGCTGGGATTACAGGCGTGAGCCACCGTGTCCAACCAATTTTATTAATTTTTTGAAAGAACCAGTTCTTTGTTTCATTGGTTTTTCTCTTATTTTTTTCCTGTTTTCCATTTAATCAATTTTGTTCTTACTTTTATTATTTCCTTCCTTCTGCTTGCTTTGGATTTATTTTGTTCTTATTTTCCTAGGTTCTTGATGTGGAAGCACAGATTATTGATTTGAGATTTTCCCTCTTTTCTAATGCACACATTTAGTGCTTTAAATTTCCCTCTTGGCAGTGCTTTAGCTGTGTCCCTCAAGTGTTGATATGTTTTATTTTCATTTTCATTCAGTTCAGTGTATTTTTTTTTTTTTTTTGAGATGGAGTCTCGCTGTGTCACCCAGGCGGGAGTGCAGTGGCTGGATCTCAGCTCACTGCAAGCTCCGCCTCCCGGGTTTATGCCATTCTCCTGCCTCAGCCTCCTGAGTAGCTGGGACTACAGGCGCCCGCCACCTCGCCCGGCTAGTTTTTTGTGTTTTTTAGTAGAGACGGGGTTTCACCGTGTTAGCCAGGATGGTCTCGATCTCCTGACCTCGTGATCCGCCCGTCTCGGCCTCCCAAAGTGCTGGGATTACAGGCTTGAGCCACCGTGCCCGGCCTCCCTCTCTTTCTTTCTGTCCATTTTTTTTTTTTTTTTTTTTTTGACAGAATCTGGCTGTGGCCCAGGCTGGAGTGCAGTGGCCTGATCTCGGCTCACTGAAACTTCTGCCTCCCAGGTTCAAGTGATTCTCTTGCCTCACTCAGCCTCCCGAGTAGCTGGGACTAGAGGTATGCACCACCACATCCGGCTGATTTTTGTATTTTTTATTAGAGATGGGTTTTCGCCATGTTGGCCGGGCTGCTTTCAAACTCCTGACCTCAGGTGATACACCCACCTTGGCCTCCCAAAGTGCTGGGATTATAGGTATGAGCTATCATGCCTGGCCTTTTTTCTTCCATTTCTATCAGGTTTTGCTTCACATATCTTATAACTTTGTTGTTTGGGGACATTTGAGATTACTATGTCTTCTTGGTTGATTGACCCTTTTGTTATTACATAATGTCCTTCTCTGTGTCTGGTAATTTTATTTGCTCTGAAGTTTACTTTGTTTGACACTAATATAGCCACTCCTGCTTTCCTTTAATATTTGCATAATATATTTTTTCCATCCTCTTACTGTCAAATTCCTTTTATTATTTGAAGAGTTTCTTATAGATATCATATAGTTAATCATCTTTTAAATCCCCTCTGCTAACTCTGTCTTTTAACTGGCGTATTTATTTTTTTTTATTTATTTATTTCTTTTTGAGATGAAGTCTCGCTCTGTTGCCCAGGCTTGAATATAGTGATTCTCACTTGGCTCACTGCAACCTCTGCCTCCCAGGTTCAAGCAATTCTCCTGCCTCAGCCTCCCAAGTAGCTGGAATTGCAGGTGTGCATCACCACGCCCGGATAATTTTTTTGTATTTTTAGTAGAGACTGGCCAGGCTGGTCTTGAACTTTTGACTGTATGGGAACAGACACACAACTCTCCCTCCCAAATAAGCACAACAAAGAGATACAGAAGCAGTCCAAGCCTCTGATAAACTTTCCCACCCTGAATCCTTAAAAACTCTTAGTCTGTAAGAGAACGTGCCTCTGACCTAACTCGGCCAGACGCCCTTCTCAGGTTTGTTTTCTGTAAAATAAACTTGCCTTGACTGGCAAGCCACCTTTCTTTTCTCTCCTTTTTCTTTAATTCCTTCTACTGACATTGGTGATCTGCCTGCTTCGGCCTCCCAAAGTGCTGGGATTACAGGTGTGAGACACTGCACCCAGCCTAATTGGTGTATCTAGACCACTTACATTTAATGTAATTATTGCTATATTAGGGCTTAAGTCTTCATTTTCATTTTGTTTGTTTTCTCTGTTTTTAAAATTTCTGTTTTTCCTAATTTCATGCTTGTTACTGAAACATTTTTTAGAATTCCATTTTGAATTATTTATAGTTTTTGATGATAAACATATATATTTGATACAGCTTTTTTAGTGGTTGCTCTAGGTATTACATTTTTTATATATGACTTAATACAGTGTATTGATGTCATTTTACCAGTTTGAGCAAAGTATAGAACTCTTAGCTTCCATTATGTCTCTACTTTTCCCTGTTTATATAATTATCTTAGCTATTTCCTCTTCATACATTTAGAACCACATCATACAGTGTTATAATTTTTGCTTTATCCATCAAACATAATTTAGAAAACTCAAGAGAAGAAGGAAAGCCTATTGTATTTACCTACATTTTTGCTCATTGTATTTTCTTTCTCCTGATGTTCCAAGATTCCTTCATTTTTAAAAATCATTTTCTTTCTCTTTGGAGAACTTCATTATTTAGTAAGTCTTTTTTTTTTTTTTTTTTTTTTTTAGAGATGGGGTATATCTGTCACCTAGGCTAGAGTGCAGTAGTGTGATCATAGCTCACTGCAGTCTTGAACTCTTGAGCTCAAGCAATCCCCCTGCTCAGCCTACCAAATAGCTGGTACTACAGGCATGCACCACCACACCTGGCTAATTTGTTTTCTTTTTCTTTGAGACGGAGTCCCCCTCTGTCACCTAGGCTGGAATGCAATGGTGTGATCTCAGCTCACTGCAACCTCCACCTCCCAGGTTCAAGCAATTCTCTCACCTCTGCCTCCTGAGTAGCTGGGACTATAGGCACACGCCACCACACCTGGCTCATTTTTGTATTTTTAGTAGAGACAGGGTATCACCATGTTGGCCAGGCTGGTCTCACTCCTGACCTCTAGTGATCCGCCTGCCTCAGCCTCCCAAAGTGGTGGGATTACAGGCATGAATCACCATCCCCAGTCTGTTGTAGGCTTTTAAAATGTAAAGCAAAATTGTTCTACCAGCAGTGAATCAAACAGTAGGTTTTGAAATATCAGGAGGCCCAAACACAAATTTAAGTTAGAGTTTTGTAAAGTAATATAAGTTCTCCTTTGAATGCATTTTAATATATTAATAATTTTCTTTAGTATTGCTTAACCCACTGTAAGCCACTAGGGCTCCATAATTGTTTTGAAACCAACCCCTAAGTTAATATTCTTTCACTGTAATTTCAGCATCCTTAAGTCTTCTAAGCACAGCTATAAGTTGAAATGATTTCAGAGAACTGTGAGTAAAAATCTAATATGATAAAATGACTCAATTTTGCAGGGAAAGATGTACTGATAATTGACAGAAAATGACCAGGAACATGGAAATAGGAGTAGGTCAGACAGATTGAATTGTTAAGTATTTTGAATGTACTATAAATAAGATAGAAATGATATTTTGAAATCAATATGCCATTTTTGTTGTACCTAATAAGGACTTTTAAGGGTACAGTCAAGAAGGAGAGATGCAACATTACTGTTTGACCCCACTAAAGCAAAGGAAAGTACTGTATGTAAAAGTTCTCTGGCTCAGTGGCTCACGCCTGTAATCCCAGCACTTTGGGAGGCCGAGGCGGGCAGATCACAAGGTCAGGACTTCCAGACCAGCCAGGCCAACATGATGAAACCCTGTTTCTAATAAAAATACAAAAATTAGCTGGGCGTGGTGGTGGGCACCTGTAATTCCGGCTACTTGGGAGGCTGAGGCAGGAGAATCGCTTGAAACCGGAAGGCTGCAGTTGCAGTGAGCCAAGATCGTACCACTGCACTCCAACCTGGGCAACAAGAGAGAAACTCCATCTTAAAAATAAAGTTCTCTAGCATTTTTTGAAAAAGGCAAACTGCACTCATAAAATTTTACCTTTGGTAACAGAATCTTTATAGTTACATATTCAATGGAAAGAACAGATTTGATGACAATATTGAGCTTATGAATTAATCAAATTTGAAGCTGCTCTACACCCAGAATTGTTTTTGTTTTTGTTTTGTTTGTTTTTTGAGATGATGTCTTACTTAGTAGCCCAGGCTGGAATGCAGTGGCACGATCTCAGCTCACTGCAACCTCCGCCTCCCAGGTTCAAGCCATTCTCCTGCCTCGGCCTTCTGAGTAACTGGGATTACAGGTGCCTGCCACCATGCTTGGCTAAGTTTTGTATTTTTAGTAGAGACGAGCTTTCTTTCTTTTTCTTTTTTAAAAAAATTAATTAATTATTTTTTTTTTTTTGAGATGGAGTCTTGCTCTGTCGCCCAGGCTGGAGTGCAATGGCGCGATCTTGGCTCACTGCGAGCTCCACCTTCTGGGTTCACGCCATTCTCCTGCCTCAGCCTCCCGAGTAGCTGGGACTACAGGTACCTGCCACCACCCCACCTGGCTAATTTTTTGTATTTTTATTAGAGACGGGGTTTCACCATGTTAGCCAGGATGGTCTCGATCTCCTGACCTCATGATCCGCCCGCCTTGGCCTCCCAAAGTGCTGGGATTACAGGCGTGAGCCACCGCGCCCAGCCAGAGATGAGCTTTCATCATGTTGGTCAAGCTGGTCTCGAACTCCTGATCTCAAGCCATCCACCCGCCTCGGCCTCTCAAAGTGCTGGGACTACAGGTGTGAGGTACCATGCCCAGCTTATACCCTGTCTTGTTAAGTGAGATGTTACATCTCCCTCTGTTTAGTTCACTTGACGCAAGATTCTCTACTTTTTTGGTTTTTTTTGAGATGGAGTTTCACTCTTGTTGCCCAGGCTTGTAGTGGCACAATCTTGGCTCATTGTAACCTCCGCCTCCCGGGTTTGAGCAATTCTCCTGCCTCAGCCTCCAGAGTAGTTGGGATTACAGGCGCCCGCCACCAGTACAATAATTTTTTGTATTTTTAGTAGAGACAGGGTTTCACTGTGTTGATCAGGCTGGTCTCAAACTCCTGACATCAGGTGATCCACCTGCCTCGGCCTCCCAAAGTGCTGGGATTATAGGCGTGAGCCACTGTGCCTGGCCTAAGATTCTCTATTACTTGAGAATAAAACAACCTGTTAAAATATACCACGGTGTGCTTGGTATGTAACATCTGCTTAGATAACATACTCCCTTAAGCAGTAAATGAGTATGAGTTACAGGGGCTCTCCTTGCATTCTTTAGGGTCTCTAGAAATGCCAGATAATTCCACTTTTGTGGTGATAGAAGAATCTGGCAATAATAGCTACCATTTACTGAACAACAACTGCACATCAAGCACTGTGTCATATGCTTTAGGTATGCTATTTAATCCTCACCAAATACCCAGGTATTATTCCTCTTTTTCTTTTCTTTCTTTTCTCTTCTCTTCTTTTTTAACAAATAAAGAAACTGAGGGAGCTGGGTGTGGTGGTTCAGGTGTGTAGTCCCAGCATTTTGGGAAGCTGAGGTTGGAGGATCACTTAAGGTCAACAACTTGAGGTTACAGTGAGCTATGCTAGTGCCACTGTACTCCAGCCTGGGTGACAGAGTAAGACTCTGTCTCTAAAAAATAAGTAAAATAAATTTATATCTGTTCAAAAGATAAATGACCTTTTAAACAAACAACATGTAGTATAAAGTTTACTATATAAAATCATAATAAATAATTAATTTAAAAAGCCAATGTGACCCAATTGATATTTATAGAGCACTCTAACAATAGCAGAATACACATTTTTAAAAGTACCTGTAGAACATTAATCAAAATAGGCCATACTATTTTTGTCAATAAATTTAAAATTGTTTCTGTGATAAAATATACTTTCTAACCACAGTATAATTAAATTAGAAATCAACAAAAAGGATATCTAGAAAAGATCCAAATATTTGGAAAATAAAACTTCTATATCACACATTAGTTTTAAAAAAAGAGAGAAATTGGAAAATGTTTTGAACTGTCTGAAAATTAAAACACAAGATAATAAAACTTGTGAGATACAGGCTGGGCGCGGTGGCTCAAGCCTGTAATCCCAGCACTTTGGGAGGCCGAGACGGGCGGATCACGAGGTCAGGAGATCGAGACCATCCTGGCTAACACGGTGAAACCCCGTCTCTACTAAAAAATACAAAAAACTAGCCGGGCGAAGTGGCGGGCGCCTGTGGTCCCAGCTACTCGGGAGGCTGAGGCAGGAGAATGGCGGGAACCCGGGAGGCGGAGCTTGCAGTGAGCTGAGATCCGGCCACTGCACTCCAGCCTGGGCGACAGAGCCAGACTCAGTCTCAAAAAAAAAAAAACAAAAAACAACAACAAAAAAAAACTTGTGAGATACAATGAAGCAGTGCTTAGAGGGAGTCTTATAGCACTAAATGCCTATATTAGAAAATGGGAGGCCTGGTGCGGTGGCTCATGCCTATAATGCTAGCACTTTGGGAGGCTGAGGCAGGTGATGGCTTGAGCTCAGGAGTTCAAGACCAACCTGGGCAACATGGTGAAACCCCCTCTCTACAAAAAATACAAAAATTAGCTGGGCAGGGTGGCATGCACTTGTGGTCCCAGTTCCTCGAGGCTGAGGTGGGAAGATGGCTTAAGCCTGGGAGGTTGAGGCTGCACTAAGCCATGTTCATGCCACTGCACTCTAGTCTGTGTGACAAAGCAAGACCCCATCTCAACAACAACAAGCAAACAAAAAACGAAATTAGAAAAAGAGCAAGTTAAACAGAATAAAATGAAAAAGGAAATAATTAAGATTGGAGCAGAAACTTATGAAATAGAAAACAAAAAAAGCCTAAAGCTGGTTCTTTGAGAAGATCAATAAAATTAATAAACCCCTAGGCCGGGCCCGGTGGCTCACGCCTGTAATCCCAGCACTTTGGGAGGCTGAGGCAGGCAGATCACGAGGTCAGGAGATCGAGACCATCCTGGCTAACGTGGCGAAACACTGTCTCTACTAAAACTACAAAAGAATTAGCCGGGCGTGGTGGTGGGCGCCTGTAGTCCCGCCTACTCGGGAGGCTGAGGCAGGAGAATAGTGTGAACCCGGGAGGCGGAGACTGCGGTGAGCTGAGATCACACCACTGCACTCCAGCCTAGGTGACAGAGCGAGACTCCGTCTCAAAAACAAACAAACAAGACAAAACGAAAAAACAGGTTAAAAGGCTGGCGCAGTGGCTCATGCCTGTAATTCCAGCACTTTGGAAGACTGAGGCAGGTGGATCACAAGGTTGGGAGTTCTAGACCAGCCTGGCAAATATAGTGAAACCCCATCTCTACTAAAAAATACAAAAAACTAGCCGGGCAAGGTGACGGGCACCTGTAGTCCCAGCTACTCGGGAGGCTGAGGCAGGAGAATGGTGTAAACCCAGGAGGCGGAGCTTGCAGTGAGCTGAGATCCGGCCACTGCAGTCCAGCCTGGGAGACAGAGCGAGACTCCGTCTCAAAAAAAAAAAAAAAATTGAATTTGTAGTTTAAAACCTTCCTACAAGGAAAACTCCAAGCCCAGATGGCTTTGGTAGTGAATTATACCAAATGTTTAAGGAGAAATAACAGCAGTTCTCTACTACCTCTTTCAGAAAATGGAAGCCAATGGAATACTTCCCAACTCATCCTAGGATAACAGCATTACCCTGATACCAAAACCTGACAAAGACATTCTTAGAAAACTACAGATCGGTAGTTCTCAGGAACACAAGTGCAAAACTTCTCAAGGAATTTTAGCAAATTCAACCTAACAGTATGTAAAAAGGACAATGCATTGAGACCAACTGGAGTTTATTTCAGGCATGTAAGTCTTCATTTCAAAGCCCAATCAATATAATTCACTACATTAACATAAAATTAAACCATATGATTACCCCCACAGATCCACCAAAAGTGTTGACAAAATCTAACATCCATTCCTAATAAAAACTCAGCAAACTAGGTATAGGGTCCTTTGTCTTTTTCTGAGTTCCAAGTCCTTGAAACAAAATCCAACTATGTCCAAATGCCATGAAGGTTTGTGTTGCTGCTGATGTCCGAGATAAACATTACTTTTAAGCTCAGGACGGAGCGGAGTAGCAGAAGCATTTAGATGAGAAAAAAGACACATTAACTTGTTTAATTCTTCTTAAGAGCCAAAATGCAGGTGTTTCTTGCACAATGTAGTTTCCCTTCCCTTCCCTCCCCTCCCATCCCCTCCCTCCCCTCCCCTCCCTCCCCTCCCTTCCCCTCCCCTCCCTTCCCCTCCCTTCCCCTCCCTTCCCCTCCTCTCTCCTCCCTTCCCCTCCCCTCCCCTTTCCTTCCCTTCCCTTTCTTTCCTTTTGAGACAGAGTTTCACTCTTGTTGCCCAGGCTGGAGGGAGGTTGCAGCTCACTGCAACCTCCGCCTCCTGAGTTCAAGTGATTCTTCTACCTCAGCCTCCCGAGTAGCTGGGATAGAAGGCACGCGCCACCACACCCAGCTAATTTTTGTATTTTTAGTAGAGACGGGTTTCACCATGTTGGTCAGGATGGTCACAATCTCTTGACCTCATGATCCACCCGCCTTGGCCTCCCAAAATGCTGGGATTACAGGCGTGAGCCACCGTGCCTGGTCTATTTTTCTGTAGTCCTGTTTTCTTGCTTCAGAGTTATTCAGGAGTTAGCACAGTATTACAATGGCTATGCATAGAAGTTGAGGAACATTTGGTAGTGTTAAATACCTCACATTGACTTAAATCTGTGTATAGGTAGTTCTAGACATACTATGCTTCTTTACTGCATCAACCAGATGGACATTAAATGGTAGAATTATGACTAATTTGTATAAAGTATTTTATATAGTGTGTGTGTGTGTGTGTGTGTGTATATATATATATATATATATATTTTTTTTTTTTTTGGAGACAGAGTCTTGCTCTGTCAACCAGGCTGGAGTGCAGTAGTGCGATCTCGGCTCACTGCAAGCTCCGCCTCCCAGGTTCATGCCATTCTCCTGCCTCAGCCTCCCGAGTAACTGAGATTACAGGCGCCTGCCACCACGCCCGGCTAATTTTTTTGTATTTTTAGTAGAGATGGAGTCTCACCGTGTTAGCCAGGATGGTCTCGATCTCCTGACCTCAAGATCCGCCCACCTCGGCCTCCCAAAGTGCTGGGATTACAGGCATGAGCCACTGCACCTGGCCTAGTATAATAATTTTTAAAATTAGCTTTAAATATTTTTGAGTTAAAATCTCAATATTTCTAAATTATGACTTGTATTTTGCCTATTATTTTTTATTTTATTATTATTATTATTATTTTTTTTGGTGAGACAGAGTCTCTCTCTGTCGCCCAGGCTGGAGTGCAGTGGCACAATCTCGGCTCAGTGCAAGCTCTGCCTTCTAGGTTCATGCCATTCTCCTGCCTCAGCCTCCGGAGTAGCTGGGACTATAGGCGCCTGCCACCATGCCCAGCTAATTTTTTGTATTTTTAGTAGAGACGGGGTTTAACTGTGTTAGCCAGGATGGTCTCGATTTCCTGACCTCGTAATCCACCCACCTCGGCCTCCCAAAGTGCTAGGATTACAGGTGTGAGCCACCACGCCCGGCCACCTATTAATTTTTATAAGCAGTTTGCTTTTAATATTTTAGAAGAAAATAGCTCTTTGAAAACATTTAAAACCAGTTTTAACGTTTTAAATTTTAATACTTTATTTATTGTTTGTTTGTTTGATACAATATCTTGCTCTGTTGCCCAGGCTAGAGTGCAGTGGAACAATCATAGCTCACTGCAGCCTCAAACTCCTGGGCTCAAGCCATCCTCCCACCTCAGCCTCCCAAGTAGCTAGGACTAGAGGCATGAGTCACCACACCCAGCTAATTTTTAAAAGGTTTTTTTTTTCTTTTTGCAGAAACATGGTCTCACTGTGTTGCCCAGGCTGATCTCAAACTCCTGACTTCAAGTGATCCTCTCCTTCAGCCTCCCAAAGTGTTGGGGATTACAGGCATCAGCTACTATGCCCAGCTTTTAATTTACTTTTGAATAAATATGTGAAATTAAATAATTCAAACTTAAAATAATTAAAACTTAAAGCTGTTGGAACTTTATTCTAAGCCTTGAGAGGAGTGTGACTGTGCAGCCTGAGTCACATGGCATGCAGCTGCAAATTTTGCCTTGTTTTTCCTGTAGATAATTAAGACCAAACAGCACGAAAGACCCCCTCAGATCATTACCCCTCCTTTAGAGTAATAGAGTATTCTTTCTCGGAATTTAGCAATCTGTAACCAATCAAATTGCTGTGGCATATGCACTTGTCTTCTGTGAAAAGGGTCTCGCTCTGTCACCCAGGCTGCAGGACAGTGGCAGTCATAGCTCACTGAAGCCTCGAAACTGCTGGGCTTAGGTGATCCTCCCACCTCAGTCTTCTGAGTAGCTAGGACTACAGGCATGCACCACTGTGCCAGGCTAATTGTATTCTTTGTAGAGATGGAGTTTTACAATGTTGCTCAGCCTGTTTTTGAACTCCTGGGCTCATGCGATCTGCAGGCCTCAGCCTTCCAAAGTGCTGGGATTACAGGTGTGAGTCACGCCACTGCGCCTGGCCAAAGGGAATATTTCAGAAGCTTGGTTTTGGCCGAGAGGGGTAGTGGTTTTCTATTGAACAGTTTAGAGGAGACTCTTGCCGATACTTTAAAATATGGGTTTCACAATCAGACAGATGGACTTAAATCTGACAGGTTTTTGTTTTTTGCTATTAATCTTGAGCAAGTTGATTAATCTGCTTAGTCTCAATGTTCTCATCTGTACTTTTTAGGAGAATAATCATGCCCCCATTTTCTATGATTATTGTGAAGATTAATGAAGTGTCATTTGTAAAGGACTTGCTAGTGTTCCTACCCCACTGGCAAGTGGATTACACATAAATTATTCTCCCCGAACTAAGAACAAGTCATCTGAATAAAGACCACATAAAGCATTTATAACCTAGACTCACTATTCTTGTTCTTAACCTGAATCCTCTGACCCTAGAGAACACATCTTTGAAGAAGAGAAATTACAAAAAAGGTCTCATGACTCTACCTTCCCTCTAGTGGAGACCTCCTCGAATCCTCCCCTGCACTGCTGCCAGATGATCCTCTGAAATGAGAATCTACCTGTTAGTCTCCTGCTCAAGCCTTTGAATGGCTTGCTGTTGCCACAGAATCAAGTGAAAGCTCGTTAGCTTGTCATGCAACGTCCTCCTTAACCTGGTCTCTCTTGATCTTTCCTGCTTCCACTCCGTCCCCACAACCAGTTTGGGTAGGGACCTCTGCCTGGTGCTCTGTAGTGCACTGTGCCTGCTTCTAACACAGCCTGATCACACTTCTCTGTATATGTGTATGAATTTCCTTCCAAGAAACTGAAGCAGGACTGGCCTCCTCAATTTCTTCTTAAGTTTTAGTGTGTCTACTTTATGATTAGAAAATACCTTCATGTGGTTCACAATAAAAAAAAATATAAAAGGGAGCTGGGGCGCAGTGGTTCACGCCTGTAATCCCAGCACTTTGGGAGGCTAAGGCAGACGGATCGCTTGAATTCAAGAGTTCAAGACCAGCCTGGGTAACATGGTGAAACCCTGTCTCTACAAAAAATACAAAAAATTAGCCAGGCATGGTGGTGCATGCCTGTGGTCCTGGCTACCCAGGAGGCCGAGATGGGAGGATCACCTGAGTCCAGGAGGTTGAGGCTGCAGCATGCTGAGATTGTGCCACTGCAACTCCACCACAGGGTCAGAGTGAGAGCCTATCTTGAAAGAAAAAAATTTTAAACACACACACACACACACACACACACGTGTAAAAGAAATGCAGTGAAAACTCTCCTACCCCTATTTACTAGATATTCTATTTCCCTTCCAGGGGGAAACCAACTAATATTAACATTATTTTGTGTGTCTCTCTAAAGATACCTTATGCGAATGCGTGTGTATGTATTCTTTCTTTTGCCTTTCTAAACAAATGATAGTATATTTTTCATAACGCTCTGCACTCTGATTTTCTCCTCAATGTATCTTGGCAGTCTTTCTCAGTATATAGTGACTATTCTCATTTTTTAATCTTTATACCTCAATATCTGGCACATAGTAAGCAATTATAAATGCTGAGTGAATGAAATATTGAATGAATAAAAAGGAAATTTTTGTGCTGCTATTGGAAATTAGTTCTCCTCTATACATTTCAACATGTTACGTATATACGATCTAAAAACTTGTCTTACTCTTTCCTATCCACTAGAGGGAGACATCAACCTGTTGTGGAAAAGAACGATCACGTAAAGTCTAGAAATTCTGAACCAACTCTCTAGCAGGTGATCCTTGTTAGAATTTGAGCCCTTAACTCTATCCAGGACTGGAGGCTGGAGGGACCATAAGGGGAGCAGGAGGAGAATGCACATGGATTAAGGAGCGAGAACACAGGTGAACTTCAGCTTTTTTGCTAACACTCAGACACACTACTTACCCTGACTCAGTGATGTGCTAGTAAAACAGTTCTTAAAAAAAAAAAAAAAATAGACTTGGGTTGCTGATTTGTATGTAATCTTTATGAATTTCAGTAGAGAAAAAGACAAATATTCAAACTGAGCCATGGACTGAAAACAGGAGAACAGCCAAGATGTGTTCACTTCTATCAGTGCCCTGTGTTGCTTGAAAAAAGAAGCCGACCTGGGCACCCATGAGCTCCTTTCTGGCCAGGAGAAATCTGGAGTGTAGTTACTCCACCATGGCCAAATTCAAACCACTCAGGGTTTAATCACCAAATTGCAAATTCCTTGAATATTTAACAGTAGGCTCTCTTGGCTGGGTGAGGTGGTTCATGCTTATATTCCCAGCAGTTTGGGAGGCCAAGGAGGGAGGATTACCTGAGGTCAGGGGTTCGAGACCAGCCTGGCCAACATAGTGAAACCCCATTTCTACTAAAAATACTAAAAAGCTGGGCATGGTGGCAGGTTCTTGTGGTCCCAGCTACTTGGGAGGCTGAGGCAGGAGAATCGCTTGAACCCAGGAGGCAGAGGTTGCAGTGAGCCAAGATCGTGCCACTGCACTCCAGCCTGGGCAACAAGAGTGAAACTCCATCTCAAAAAAACAAAACAAAACAACAACAGTAGGTTCTCTTGAGCCAGCCTGAGCAGGCTCTTGCACGCTGCTGAAACTTGTTGGGTCTTAGTTACTTTTCCTATAAAGTGGGGATGATAAATCTGCTCATTATGTAGATTCTATTACATAGAGGACACATAAGTTCTTTGAATGCTTAAAGCAATGTTTCCTAAACTTCTTTGGTCATGAAATCACCCAGTGGCTTGTGTAAAATGAACATTCCCAGGACCTGCCCTAGAGCACCTGGGTTAGAACATTTTGGGGGAGTGGGCTGGGAATCTGTATTTTAAATAAGTAACCCAGGTGAGGCTGGGCACGGTGGCTCACTCCTGTAATCCCAGCACTTTGGGAGGCTGAGGCGGGCAGATCACGAGGTCAGGAGATTGAGACCATCCTGGCTAACATGGTGAAACCTCATCTCTACTAAAAATACAAAAAATTAACCGGGTGTGGTGGCAGGCGCCTGTAGTCCCAGCTATTCAGGAGGCCAAGGCAGGAGAATGGTGTGAACCTGGGAGGCGGAGCTGGCAGTGAGCCAAGATCTCGCCACTGACACTCCAGCCTGGGCAACAGAGCAAGACTCTGTCTCAAAAAAAAAAAAAAAAAAGGACCCAGGTGACTCTTATGACCTAGTGAACTGGGAGAAACACTGCTGTAACTTACTCTTATAATTGGGTCAGGTGTCAGGGGGTCTTTCTCCAGCTTCACAATTGGGCCTGCTTGAAGAGATGTCTGCAGAGTTCTACAACACACTCCAGGCAAGCATTTAACCCCTTCACTATCTCCTCTACCCTCAGAGCTCAAACTTCCCAAAGAAGAAAACCTGCTCATTGCCATCTCTTAGGCCAAGGCATCTGTACACCTGGGAAATCCTTCAATCCAAGGATCTCTGGGTTGTTTTCAAGCTACTACTTATTGAGAATTTACAAAGCGTCAGGCACATTATAACAATTTGTCATTTCTATGAAGTAGCTTCTTGTGCTGTTCCCATTTTACAGAGAAAAATCAAAGAAGTCGGGTAAACGTCCAAGGGCACACAACTAGCAAGTGTTTGGGCTGAAAACCCACCCCAGGTCCAAGGCTTGGAACTCCAAGCCTGGGTTCCATCCCTGCACTGGGCAATTCTGATCTGTGTGCGCTAGTTTCCTTGTGTTCTCTGTTCTCTCTGTAGGAATCCTGGGCTCTCTTTTCCCAACCAGAAGGTTAGGTTGAAAAACAGAGCAGATGGAGGTCGTTTGTAGCCTACAGCTGCCCTGAATGAAGCTTCTAAAGTGCTAAAGTGGAAGAACGAGGGATTCCAAGAGAAAGATTTAAGGATGGACCCATGCACCTGTGGAATTCAGATGCTATGGCAGAGGAGATCAACACCCTCCAATTAGCCCTGGTAAGGAGCTTTGGAAGTTACTGTAACTGTCTCAGAGGAACCCAAACATGCAGGAACGTGACTTCTCACCTTCTGAAAGTCCACAAAATTCCTGATTGCCACCATTAATTTATCACTTATCATTTGTAACAGGCATTGCAGGTCATCTTATGCGTTTGTCTTCTCCCTTCAGCTGGTGTATAAAGTCTTAGGGAGACCAGCACTTCAGAGAGAATGGGCTTTGGCGTGAAACAAATCTGGTTTGAACCCTCTGCTACTTAATAGCTGTTGGGCAAGTTCCTTAAACTCTCTGAGTCTTTTTCTTCTCATCTGTAAAATGGAAACATAAGTAGTACCTACCTCATTGGATTGTTTTGAGGATAAAATGAAATAGTACAGGCAAAGGATTTACAAGCAACTGCTGAATGAACGGTAGTTATAGCCTCCTCCTCCTCATCTGTAAGCAAACACCCTCATATTTCCTGTGTCTCAGGTAGACACTTAAGGTATTGCAAGCATTAAGGAATGCATAAGGGCAAGAGGCAGTCTCAAAGAAGAGTGTTTTATGAAAGAATAAATGTAATGCTGAGTGTCAGAAAAAAATTTTTTTTAAAGACAAGGTCTCTGTCACCCAGGCTGAAGTGCAGTGGTGTGATCTTAGCTCACTGAAGCCTCAACCTCCCGGGATCAGGTGATCCTCCAGCCTTAGCCTCCCGAGTAGCTGGGACTACAGGTGCCATCACACCTGGTTAATTTTTGTATTTTTTGTAGAGATGGGTTTTCGCCATGTTGTTCAGGCTGGTCTTGAACTCCTGGGGTCAAGCGATCCTCTCGTCTTAGCCTCCCAAAGTGCCGGGATTGCAGGCACGAGCCACCACACCCAGCCTGTCAGAAAAATTTTAAGGTGAAAATAACTAAAGAAGTTGCTAAGAATTTTCTCCCTTGAGTGGTATTTTAGACTGAGATGAGGGAGGGTAGAGGTAGGATGGGAGGGAAGGGATGGGGTCCGGTTGAAAGGCCTATGAAATACCAGCAGTTTTGTAATATGGCGGACGTTGACAGCCTCAGTGCTAGGAACACAGAAACGGAACCTTTTGCAAGGAGGCAGGTGTACATTTATATACAAGTCAGATGACCTGTGTTTCTATGAGGGCAAATCTGGAAAACTCAAGTTTCCTTGTCAGTAAATTGGTGATAAAATCAACCTCATAGGGTTGGTGTGAACATGCAGCATGATGTGGCCATGCAAGTGCTTTGTTAACTAGAAGCCAATATGCTAGGACAGCAGGTCTCCTAGTAAGCTATGGCTGGTGGCTTGGTAGACTATGTGGAGCAGGCTGAGGAAGCACTTGATTTGAATATGAGCAGAACTATTAAGCTAGTTAGCTAAACTGCCTGGACAGTAGAAAAATAATACGTGAGGACGTAAAAGGAAGAGAAACAATGTGAGGGGAGAGGAGAATGCAGAGATTCTGGTCCATGGAACAGCATTGGAGATCCTTAAGTAGCTGCATGAACTACTTGGAGAAGTTCATTTTCTGGTTATAATTCCCAGCAAAGGAGAGGACTGAATAAGAGAAAAGAAAACGATTCCTTTCTCTGCTTAGGTTCATCAGATCAAACAGTGATATATGTGAAAGAAGCACTTTCTATGCACAAAAAATCAGGTCTGTATTTTTATAAAAGCTACTTCTGGGTCGGGTGCGGTGGCTCACGCCTTTAATCCCAGCACTTTGGGAGGCTGAGGTGGGGGATCACGAGGTCAGGAGATGGAGACCATCCTGGCTAACACGGTGAAACCCCGTCTCTACAAAAAAAATACAAAAAAATTAGCGGGGCCTGGTGGCGGGCGCCTGTAGTCCCAGCTACTCCGGAGGCTGAGGTGTGAGAACGGCGTGAACCTGGGAGGCGGAGCTTGCAGTGAGCCGAGACTGCACTCCAGCCTGGGCGATAGAGCGAGATTCCGTCTCAAAAAAAAAAAAAAAAAAAAAAGCCATTTCTGCAATGTGCGTCACTGGAGAGTTAGTTGCTATGGGTCTAAAGGACAATATGAGGCATTCATAGTAACTTTCCATGATATGAACAAAGAAATTGAAAATGTTAGATACATTTACAAGAAGATGTAGAAAAAACTCTAGTCAAAATTTTTTGAAATATTAAACTCTATGGAGTCAGACAGTCTTATCTATGGTCTTAAGCCATGTCTGTCTATACCTTATTTCTTTTTTGATCTCATTTCAGGGAATATTACATTGGCTGACCTGTTATTAATATCTTCTTCTGAGCCAGAAAAGGTAAGGAAGCTGCATCTTCAGAATTGTATTTGAGTCATTTGTGAAATTGCATATTACAATTTGCTGCCATTTCTAACAGTCCTATAACTTTTTTTTTCTCTTAATTGGGTGTTCACATTCATGCCAATGACCTCTATGGGCTAGTTTCTCTTCTAGCTCAAGAGAATTGCTTCAGAGTTGGAAGTAAGGAAAAAAATGTGTATTCTTCATGTTTGATTTCAAATGCATAGAAAATTAGAAAGAAGTTATGCAAGAGATTTGTGTGGAATTTAAGTACCTTCAAGAGCCTGTGGACAGGACAAAAAGTTATTTTTTACCTGTTTGTTTACAAATAGCAAATATCAAGACTGAGACAAATAAGGGTGATTTAGAAAGAGTTGGCTGCAGGTGCTGGTTGCTCAAGTGGTTCATTTAAACTGCAGGTCAGAGTAACCTTGTCTCTTGGTCCTGGTGCCCAGGTATCAGGTTAGGTCTATCTTGCTGCTTATATCCTTGTTACCCTCTGAGGTCCCCAGTCCAACACAGATCAATAAAGAATAAGTTACATAAATATGCTCATAGGTGGTCATTCCTAGACAAGAAATTGACAACATTTCATTCAACAATATTTGGGCTCCACAGGACAGACATGCCTCCATTTATGCAACAAATAAGAAAAGCATCTCAGTAACAGTGGAGAAAACATGGGATGTGCAGGTAGGTAGGTAAAGTTGGGTTGGAACTTTCACCCTACCAAATGCACATGGGTGACTTATAAAAGAAATGTTAGCTCTCTGAGTCTCAGTTTTCCCATCCGTAAAATAGACAGTCCCAGGGAATTTACGAGGATTAAATGAAATAAAAGTGAATCAACCTATTCAAGCCTGCCTACTGTGGTGTCCAGGCTAGAAAGATGGTCAATAAATATTAGGTTTGTTTTTATTTCTACAAAAGATGTGATCCTAAAGAGCTCTATCCAAATTCAAGTTTCAAATATCAAATCACATTTTGTGAACTTTGATTTATGTTCAGTTGAGATGATCTCTGACATATTAATTAGTAATCCCATCTTTTTCATTCATCACCACCAAAAAAAGGTGTTATTGCAGGTTCAATTAATCTTTCCCCTTCCTTTATTAATTCCATAAGTGTAGGGTTTTATCTCTCAGATTCTCTTAAAATAGACCAATTTGTACCCACATAATATAAATAAGCTTGTTCCTATAATACTCTGGAGCAGATAAGAGTATCCCAGAACCCAAATCCTCCTACTTGTCCTCAAGCTCAGAGAATAAAGCAAAAATTCAAAGGCACCCTTTGGCATGACACCCTTCTAGACATCTGTAGGGTTCCTCTTTCCCTCCATTTTTTGTATTAGCTTTTGCTTTCTTGCCTTTGATAGGGTTTTGTTTTGCCTCTTGGTAGTTTCTTTCCTATGGAAAATTCTCCCTACTGTTTCCCTCTGATCTTTCCAAGTCAAAGCCTTCAGCAAACATTTGTTGAATGCCTGGATTGTGCTAGGTGGGTGTTATGGACCATGGAGAATGCTAGAGATATAAGACATGCACTGTTCAATTGCAGCGCACGTTGTGTTGACAGGTAAGATGAGGGCTGTGGAGGAGGCAATGTGCACATTCCACTGGGCTAATGTGCTCTTCACCTTATTCGGTCTCTTTGCTTTGGGATGTGTAAGACTTCACTAGATAGAGAAGGGGTGGGGTGAGAAGATGAGGAAGGGGCACCTTTATGGAGAAGCTTTCCTTCCTCTTCACAGCAAACCATACCTGTACTACATTGACTTCCTTTGCTTTCCCAGGTGACATCTAGCTCATCTTGCAAGCTCATCTTGTTAATCATAAATGCTAGCAAATTAATATTAACCATCATATATAACATGACTTAATTTTAACAGTTCAATGCTTTATCCCCAAAATATGACTCAATGGTGAAGATTTCAGTCCCCATTGTAGTCTATTTTGGAGACAGGCAGTCCTTTCAATGTCATATGTGGGTGCTTCCTTAGGCAGGTCAGGGGTGAGGTGGAAATGAGGCTGGGACCCTGCTCATTTATATAGCAGGCATCGTCTCAATACCAGGCTTCAGGGGTGCTTTTTGGTCCAGCCATTGATATAAACTTCCTCAAGAATAATCCCTTCGTCATTGTGGTCACAATTCAGGTAGAACTGGAATAATCAACCTCTCCCTCTGCATTAAACCAGGCAAAGTTTCCATCCCTGGGTACCATTGTCTTTCTTGACGGACAGGGTGAGTCAGAAGGAAACGTACTCACTCCCATTCATTTTCTGCTTATTATTTCCTGCAGTGAGGTTTCCTTGTATAATAAACAGCTTCTGTGGGTGTTTGAGCTGCTCTAAAAAGAGAACATGCTGTTCCTGTGTGTAGAATGCTTTCTGAAGGAAGCATCACAGTGAACACAGAGCAGAAGCTTGGCTCACAGGTGGCAGGAGTTTGTCTGCAGTGTTCTGCGTAGAGCAGAGAGTCAAGCCATCTTCATTTCTGATTGATTGCAGGCATGGTATGGAGGTAAATGGGTCCTTGGCCTCTCTCCTGGATTCAAGTCCTTCTTAGCCACTGATAGGTCATGTGACCATAGGGAGGTTGTTTAACCTTCCTGAACATTCATTTTCTCAAGTATAAATGGGGATAATAGAATTTGCCTTATAGGCTTGCATATAAAATAAGAATTATTGACAGAAAGCGGGGCATAAATGTCCAATAAGTGGTAGCTGTCTATGAAGCCACTGTTGTTACTGGGTTCCTTTTTCACTGTGTGGCTTCAGGTAGCTGATAGAAGCTCTGTGAGCCTCAGTTTCTTCACCTGAAAAGTGGAGTCAATATCTCACTGAGCTGGTGTGAGGATTAAATGAGATGCTGTGCAGGTGTTTAGCACAGCATCAGGTATGATGTTAATATTGATAGATGCATTTTATTCACCCTCACCCATCTTTTTCTGCCTGTTGGCTTATGGTTGAAATTCCTTCATGATGGTTTCCATTTCCAGAGATATATTGTAAACAAATGAAACTGATTTGTTTGTTTTTTTTTTTTAGGCATAGTCTTTGTCACCCAGGCTGGAATGCAGTGGCGCGATCTTGGCTCACTGCAACCTCCACCTCCCAGGTTCAAGCGATTCTCCTGCATCAGCCTCCTGAGTAGCTGGGATTACAGGTGCATACCACCACATCCAGCTAATTTTTGTATTTTTAGTAGAGATGAGGTTTCACCATGTTGGTCAGGCTGGTCTCGAACTCCTGACCTCGTGATCCACCTGCCTCAGCCTCCCAAAGTGCTGAGATTACAGGTGTGAGCCACCATGCCTGACCATGAAGCTGATTTTTTTAAACCATCATTTAACATTTTCTCCATAAGGTGGCAATGAGGAGGAGTATATGGGAACTGGGTACCTTGAGAGACCCCAGGACAGGGGACAGGGAGGCTGAGGTTGGCATGTTGTCCACTGCATTTATTTGCCAGCGACACACTCTTCCTGTCCAAACTAACTTCTCTGCCTCAAGGACCGGGAGACTCTGCCTTTCAACCTGAGAGAAACCAGGTCAGCTTTAATGAAAATTGGAGTTGGTGTGGGGCAGTGGAGACTTTTCACAGCTATTGTTTAGCTGATGAAGCAGGTGCTTCTCCATCTTTGGAGCCTGTCTTCATTACCTGTGGACCTCATCCTTATCAACCCGGAGCACACTTGTGTCTATTTTGGCTAAACACCAAACAGTTGAGGCTGGTACTGTAAAAAGTTCCCTCCAAATGCCCCCTTGGTCTTCCTCTGTTAGAGATCTGGATCACAACCCTCAAAAACCATGTCCCTTATGCCACCTGAGTAGATGGTTTGATGATTAATTAGGCACAGATGTGACACTGGGTTCTCGCAATGGCCTGTGGGTCACATGTTACTTTCCTTTTCATTTTCATCAGCAGCAGCTGCCTTAAAGCCAGTTAAGATGGTGGTCGCAGTCTCACACCCTGGGGCTCCTCCTGGGTTGGGTGAGGGGAACACCCAATTAAGCTGGGGGAACTGGGGCGGCCACCAGGAGGCGCGAGGGGCCTTCGCCCGAGGAGAGGGGTGGGCAGATACCTCCAGCCGAGAAGGGCGCAGCGGCCGGAGGCACAGGTCTCCCCAGTGCCACTTCCACCGAGTTCGAGGAAGTACCTGGGATCTTTGATCTAACGCGAAAGGCCTTCCTAGCGAGCTCTTGAGAGCTGAGAACCCACGCCCTCCACCTCTAGTCCACGGCTTTGCCACTCCAGGACCCGAAGTTAACGTTTGCTGCTGGGGATTTGACAAACCCAAAGCCTCTCTGGTTTCACCACTGGCACCTTAGAATCAGACTTCTGTACTGAATGACACTTATGTGAGTCAGGGGCTGGGAGACGTGATCCTCGAAGTGTGGTCCCCAGACTGGCTGTATCAGTGTCGGCATCCCGCAGGACCTGGTTGGAAATGCATGTTCTAAGGCCCTACTACAGACCTCTTAAATCCGAGACTGGGGCTGCGGGGAGCGCCATCTGTGCGCCACTATCCTTGGGGGTGGACCAGGAGGCGGCTCGAGGGTGCTCCCACTTTGGGGTCACGCGCGGCGCCGGGCGCTCCTGAGACCGCCGGGCTCCCAGGCTCGGTGGTCACGTGGGCTCAGGCACTACTCCCCTCTACCCTCCTCTCGGTCTTTAAAAGGAAGAAGGGGCTTATCGTTTAGTCGCTTGTGATCTTTTCAGTTTCTCCAGCTGCTGGCTTTTTGGACACCCACTCCCCCGCCCGGAGGCAGTTGCAAGCGCAGTGGCTGCGAGAAATAACTGCCTCTTGAAACTTGCAGGGCGGAGAGCAGGCGGCGAGCGCTGGGCCGCGGAGGGACCACCCGAGCTGCGACGGGCCCCGGGGCTGCGGGGCAGGGCTGGCGCCCGGAGCCTGGGCTGCAGGAGCTGCGCTCGCTTTCCTCAACAGGTGGCCGCGGGGCGCGCGCCGGGAGCCCCCTAATGCTGGAAAAGCACGTGTCCGCATTTTAGAGAAGGCAAGGCCCGTGTGTTTATCTGCAAGGTAAGCGCCCCTTCGCTCGAGATGTCATTTAATTGTCTCATTTTGTTTGAAATCCTGCGGTGAGAAACCAGTCATGTTGAGAACAATAAAAGACCAAAAAACGGTCACCAAAACCAACTGTCTTGAAAGCTACTGGAAAGATGGAAAATGTATGCTTTGATTAAATGTCTTCATTCAAGACACCGGCAAGTTAACTTACTTAGTTTGTGCTGTGAGCTCTGGGTTGCTTGTACTAATATGAATGTCTGAAAAACTTTTTTTTCCTATGGTTTTCCTCGATGGATTTCCCCACTGTGGGTGAAATGACAGTGGAGTTGAACACACTTTCTGATTGAAATTTGAGGGCCTAGGAAGATGTACACGTCTCAGGCAGATGATAGGGGTTTTAAAATGTATTAATTGGCATTCCTTAGCCATATCAGCAAGCTGCGTTCCTCCTTTCCTGGGCAGACCAAGCTAAGCTCTATCTGGTCTCCTTTATTTGCTGAAGAGGAGTCCAACAACTGCCTTCTGAATTCTTCTGGGAAGGATAATATTAAGTCAATTGAATGTCATATTTGTGAAAAAAACTTTGAGTGGACTTCTGTTTAGGAAAATAAGCTTGATTTAATTTTACTTGCTGTTTAAAAAGCAGGATTGTGTTTGGGTGTGGTAGGCAACATTTTGAAGGAAAGAGTTTGCCTTATTTTGTTTTATTTCTAGTATTTACATGGGCATTCCATTAGAAAGTTTTACTTTTGCTCTAAGTTTCGTGACTCAGTGTCTAGTGAGAGGAAAGATGTTTGTCATTTAAAGAGTGAACATGTGAAAGGAAAGACTTCTGAGAGTGTTGTAAAAAGCAAATGTAATGTGACTATGAAAAGAACATGATTAACATCTTTGACTCCTATTTTTTCTGAAGAAAATGTATTTTGACATGAGTTCTAGAAGGAAACTAAGGATCTGTTTATCAATAGGCATTAGAGTATACACCTTAGGATTGCATTTTACGTTCAAGCAATTTTTTAGATGAATTTCTGAAACGTTCTCATTTTAAAAGCCATCAGATACTTGTTAACACTGAAGTCTTGCTCAAGACATAGAAGTCGCTGAAATCAATTAACATGTTTAGGACACATTTCACAGTGTTCTGAGGGATGTGAATAAATCTAATCACAGTTTGCATTTCTCAGAATGTATTTATAATTCAGAAAAGGTAAAATTTAGTAGCAAATTCAACCCATAACCATATAATTAACATTTAATAGATATTGATATGTTCACTTTTAAGAATAAGACAATGAGATTTTCTTTCAGTGTGTATTGAACACATAATGATTCAAAATTCATCTTGTGATAAGTTTAGGTGATGTTTTGAGTCATTTTATAGAATATAAATGTGGATAAAATATAAAATACTGAAGGCTGAACTTGAAGTGTTTAATGGTAAGTTTTTGATAATACATCTAGAACCCTTGAGAATTGTATGCTTGAATGTTAGATGTCATAATTCAGTGTCTAGCACATTGTTTTATATGTAATAGCACTTAAAAAAATTAGGCTACTGCAGTATAATTTACATACAGTAAAATTTAGCCTCTGTAAGTGTACCTCTATGAATTCTGACAGATGCACAGTCATGTAACCAGCACCACAGACAAGACACAAGACAGTTCCATCACCCCAAAAGTCCCCTTTGTACCTCCACCTACCCCACTGCCCCTGAAAATGACTGATCAAAACTACATAATAAATATGTAGTTTTGCTCTTTAGTGTGTTTTTACTTAGACATATTTTCCTTCACTTTTTTTTGGAAAGAAAAACCTGTTTTTCCCTTTTTATAGGATGAGTCAGTTTGTGGTATTTTGAATTCTAGTACCTTGGGATAAATCAAGGCAAAGACAATGCTACTTGCAAATGGGAAACTAGAGACTTGGACTAAGTGTTAAATTCATATAGGGCTAATAGATTTAGTTCTTCGCAGATTTAGATTCTATTGTGGTTTAAACCTTTGGTTATGGCATATATCATTAGTTATCCTGAACTGAAATACAAGGCCATTAAAAGTTATTTATATCATATTAGTAGAATGCATCATTCTGGTATAATCTTTGAATTTTAAAACTTCTATATTTAAAAAAAAACTACTTTCATTATACCTGAGATTAAGAAAGCTACCTGAAATTGCATATTATCAAATAGGGAGAAGCAAAAGAGGGTTTGAAAATGACAAATTGAAGACATTTAAAATGCAGAGTGATTACAATTGCTGAAGGTAAAATATTTATCTTCATAAGGGCTTAGGTCTGTACCCAACTTATTTGTAGATGTCAGGATTTTAAAATTTCTCTGCTCATGTCTTAAAGTCTAGATTTTCCTGGTGGGTGGAGATGCAAAATCTTTTGTAAACTAATAGTTTTCACTGTTTAATACAGTATTCAATTCAGTATGCAGTTAGGAGCCTGTTATTGGTAGGTACTGCTAATATACATATATAAAATTGATGTCTTTTTCCTTTTTCCTTTGTTCTATGAAAAACAGCCTGTATTTTAAATATGTAACTTACCTTGCATACCCAGTTACAGTGGTAGTAACTAGGATATGCAGAGTGGCAAGTTTATGAGGAACCAGCAAACTGGATAGTTGGCCTTCCTAGCTGGAATTATGACAGGTCTTGAAAATGAAGGGCATTTAGTGGAGAATCTGTGTGGGTGTACTTGAGAGAGGACAGGAGAGTTAGGGTGACCTGGAAAGATAGATTGCTGGCCTTGTATGTTTCCTCAAAGCCAGACTGCAGCATTTTGTTAATAAATTGTTGTGTGTTCTACTGTCAAACCCAGGCCTGGAAGGGGAGTTGAGAGCATTCAACCTAAGTTCTGGATTGGCCGTGCCATCTTGAATCTCTTCACTCAGAATTCTCTCTAACCCTGTCCCAAATGAATATTTGAATTTGGTCCAGTTCCTACAGAGCATGGTCTGTGGCTGTTGTTGGTATTAGGCAAGAGCAGAGACTTGCTGTTGAGAGAGAAGACACTCAAGAAGACTGATGAACTCTCTCCCACCCCCGCCTTCGAGGCTTGGTCCTCTTGCCCTATTCAAGCCCTCAAAATTCTATTTCCTATTCAACTAAATAAGCGCCAATTGGTTACTAGGAGAATTAGCTTTTCCTCATTTTGGAAGGAAGCAGGGTTTCCTGATGTACATGTTCTTAAGAATTACATGCAAATCAGTTGTTAATGATGAATTCTATGGTGATTTTGGAGTGTTTTATCTTCCTAATAATAAATTAATTGAGGGCTTTAATATTTTGTTTTGAAAGAATATATTTAAAAAGGCTGGGTATGGTGGCTCACGCCTGTAATCTCAGCACTTTGGGAGGCCTAGGTGGCCAGGAGTTCCAGATCAGCCTGGCCAAATAATGAAACCTTGTCTATTAAGAACACAAAAAATTAGCTGGCCGTGGTGGCTCATGCCTATAATCCCAGCTACTCAGGAGGCTGAGGCATGAGAATTGCTTGAACCTGGGAGGCAGAGGTTACAGTGAGCCGAGATCATGCCACTGCATTCCAGCCTGGGCAACAAAGCAAGACTCTATCTCTAAATAAATAATAAATAAATAAATAGAATACATTTAAAGATAATAATTGGCCAGGTGTGGTGACTCATGCCTGTGATCTCAGCACTTTGGGAGGCCGAGGTGGGAGGATTGCTTGAGGCCAGGAGTTCGAGACCAATCTGGGCAACACAGTGAGACACCATCTGTACAAAAATTTAAAAATTAACTGGGCATGATGGTGCATGCCTTTAGTCCCAGCTACCTGGGGAGTTGAGTTTGGAGGATCCCTTGAGCCCAGGAGGTCAAGGCTGCAGTGGGCCATGATCTTACCACTACACTCCAGCCTGGGTTACAGAGCAAGACCTTGTCTCACAAAAAAAGAAAGCGAATAATTGTCAAACAGCTGCTTAGGCACATCAAGGATGCTTGCTGCTTAAGAAATCTTTTAAAATCTTTTCTATGAATTTCCTTCTAGTTGCTGCTTTGTGAGTGTGAATTTTTTACTTCTGTAGGGCACAAAAATGTGGGGCATTTGAACTGAATGCTTGGGAAAGTGTGATGGGCAGGTGGAAGAAGAATAGGGATGAGCTGTCTAAGTCCTCCTAGTCTGCAAGCTTGAGAATATGGCATCAGGAATATGTGGCATTTTGTCCACACACACAGTGTTGGCAGGCTACCAGCAGCCCAGCTATCTGGACTAGAGGTGATGGATTTCTGTAGAACGGAAGTCAAAAAGTAAAATTAGGAGGCAAAAATCTTCAGGGTGGCCATAAAGACATCGTAACTTGTCTGGAAATTCCAACCAACACTGTATGTGTATCCAATGACATACCAATAGACTGGCTTCATCTTCTTGGATGTGTAATAATACCTTACAGAATCATTTCTTTTCTTTTTCTTTTTCTTTTTTTTTTTGAGATGGAGTTTTGCTCTTGTTGCCCAGGCTGGAGTGTAATGGCACGATCTTGGCTCACTGCAACCTCTGCCTCCTGGGTTCAAGTGATTGTCCTGCCTCAGCCTCCCGAGTAGCTGGGATTACAGGCATGTACCACCATGCCCGGCTAATTTTGTATTTTTAGTAGAGACAAGGTTTTGCTGTGTTAGCCAGGATGCTCTCAACCTCCTGACCTCATGATCTGCCCACCTTGGCCTCCCAAAGTGCTGAGATTACAGGTGTGAGCCACCGCGCCCGGCCTCAGAATCCTTTCACAGACATCTCATTTCATCCTTAGAGCACTGTGAAAAGATACAGCACCAAATAGGTACCTGTTTCTACTGAAGAAGATGTGGCAGCTCACGGAATTTGTGGATTTGTCTAAGATTGCCTGACTTTCAGGCAGAGCTGGGGCTAGAATGATTGTTCTGCTATGTCCGTTGATAGAATATGCATAAGAACAGGCTTGATGGTGGCTGACCTTGTTTTTTTTTCTTTTTTTGAGACAGTTTTGCTCGTCACCCAGGTTGGAGTGCAGTGGTGTGATCTCAGCTCACCGCAACCTCCACCTCCCAGGTTCAAGTGATTCTCCTGCCTCAGCCTCCTGAGTAGCTGGGTTTACAGGCCTGCGCTGCCACGCCTGGCTAATTTTGTATTTTTAGTAGAGACTGGGTTTCTCCATGTTGTTCAGGCTGGTCTCGAACCCCTGACCTCAGGTGATCCGCCCACCTCGGCCTCCCAAAGTGCTGGGATTACAGGCATGAGCCACCCATGCCCAGGTGACTGATTTCTCTCTTTTTTTTTTTTTTTTTAATGGAATCTCTCTCTGTCGCCCAGCTGGAGTGCGGTAGCATGATCTCGGCTCACTGCAACTTCCGCCTCCCAGATTCAAGCAATTCTCCTGCCCCAGCCTCCCAAGTAGCTGGGATTACAGGTATGCGCCACCATACTCAGCTAATTTTTGTATTTTCAGTAGAGATGGGGTTTCACCATGTTGGTTAGGCTGGTCTCGAACTCCTGACCTCGTGATCTGCCCGCCTTGGCCTCCCAAAGTGCTGGGATTACAGGCGTGAGCCACCACACCTGGCCCTGATTTCTTATTAACTAGATTTATAGTTGCTTTGATAAAAATCAGTCTAGTCTTTTTGGAGTGTCTTTCTGCCATTTCTTTTTTTTTTTTTTTTTTTTTTTTTGAGACGGAGTCTTGCTCTGTCGCCCAGGCTGGGGTGCAGTGGCCGGATCTCAGCTCACTGCAAGCTCCGCCTCCCAGGTTTACGCCATTCTCCTACCTCAGCCTCCCGAGTAGCTGGGACTACAGGCGCCCACCAACCCGCCCAGCTAGTTTTTTTTGCATTTTTTAGTAGAGACGGGGTTTCACTGTGTTAGCCAGGATGGTCTTGATCTCCTGACCTTGTGATCCGCCCATCTCGGCCTCCCAAAGTGCTGGGATTACAGGCTTGAGCCACCGTGCCCGGCCCTTTCTGCCATTTCTAGGGCCAACCTTTTTCTTCTCCATGAATCACTGTCAATATTGGGAATTTTAAATACCTTTTTTTAAATTCAAAAGCCATAGTATGTTCCCCAGCCAGTATGTTAGAACACCATGCATGATCCCATGTGTACAAAAAGCTTTCTGGCTGAATTTGGATGTGACCTGAGATGGCCAAACACAGGGGTATGTGCTGGGGGAGTGAGAGAAATCTCTGGACAGAACACAGGGCTGTTCCCCACCCAGGATATGGACCAACTATTTTAGGTTATGGTGACTAATTAAAGAAAATTGACATGCAAATAAATGAATAATTCTTAGAATCAGGATGTCTGGGTACTGGTTCTTTGGTTGGCCAGGTGAAATTCCATGCCAGGCCCAACAATTAAACTCTGTAGAGACTTTTTTTTTCCTCTTGTACCAGAACATTGTACTGAGGCCATGTTTGAACATTCAAACGATGTGTTGGGAAAATGCTGCCCTACAATGTTAAATTAAATCTTTTGGGGAGTCTTTCCTTTGACCAGTTTATATCTCTGTTTTAGAGGAGGGCTTCTCAACCAGAATGGGTTTGTTGATTTATTTTTATAGATCTCTGGTAGAGAAGACCCCCCCCTTTTTTATTTTTATTTTTTACTACCTGTTGTCCTGTCTCAGAGAACTATTACAATGGTGTAAGTTCATCATTCCTTCCCCTTATTGTGGCTCTGCTTAGGAAGAAAAAATCTTTGCCTTGGCTACCAAGTTCCTATCTATTCAAGATGCCACTGACAAAGAGTGAATCTGTGAATCACATGAATCTGGAATATCTGAAATATATCCAAACAAAAAGCACCTAGCCTTTTAATGACTCTCCGGAAGTCAGTTCTCTGACTGTAATTATCATCCTTCTGGGGGTATGTGGAAATTCTACACAAGCTGATTGGTGATATGTTGAGACGTGAGATCTGTATTTTCTTTTTTTTTTTTTTTTTTTTTGAGACGGAGTCTCACTGTGTCTCCCAGGCTGGAGTGCAGTGGCGTGATCTCGGCTCACTGCAAGCTCCGCCTCCCGGGTTCACGCCATTCTCCCGCCTCAGCCTCCCAAGTAGCTGGGACTACAGGCGCCCGCCACCGTGCCCGGCTAATTTTTTGTATTTTTAGTAGAGACGGGGTTTCACCATGTTAGCCAGGATAGTCTCGATCTCCTGACCTCGTGATCCACCCGCCTCGGCCTCCCAAAGTGCTGGGATTACAGGCTTGAGCCACCGCGCCCGGCCTGAGATCTGTATTTTCTAAGCAAAGTTGCCATGCACCTGATTGATTGGCTAGGTGCATCCTGGCGTTTGTCGTTTGTTGGTGTGGTCTGATAGTTGGTTTCACCACTGCTGTGTACCTAGAGTCATCACATCCATAGAGACAGAATGTAGGCTGGTGGTTGCCAGGGGCTGGGGGAAGGGAGGAGTGGGGAATTTGTTTAACAGATAGAGGCTTTTAGTTTTGCAAGATGAAATGAGTTCTAGAGATTGGTTGCACAACAATGTGAATATACTTAACACTACTGAACTTTATACTTAGAAATGGCTAGGGTGGTAAATTTTATGTTACCTGTATTTTAATACACACACACACACAAAAACTTTGGGCCAGGCACGGTGACTCACACCTGTAATCCCAGTACTTTGGGAGGCTGAGGCGGGCAAATCATAAGGTCAGGAGTTCGAGACCAGCCTGGCCAACATGGTGAAATGCCGCCTCTACTAAAAATACAAAAAATTAGCTGGGTGTGGTGATGGGCGCCTGAAATCCCAGCTACTTGGGAGGCTGAGATAGGAGAATCGCTTGAACCCGGGAGGTGGAAGTTGTAGTGAGCCAAGATCGCGCCACTGCACTCCAGGCTGGGTGACAGTGTGAGACTCCATCTCAAAAAAAAAAAAAAAACTAAAAAAAAAAGTAATGAGAGCTTACTTCAAGATGGCAGCAAAAGACAGACAGTGGAAAAAAGGCATTGGGAAAAAAACCCAACGTGCCTTGGTGATTAAAGTTAACTGAGTCAAGGGGAGAAGTCAAAGGTAACTATAATAGGCTTTTTCTATTAACACAAATAAGGAATGAGTGGTTTTGGGAAAGAAAGTGATGAATTATACCTCAGATATTATATTGTCTATTACTGTGGCCGGGCATAGTGGCTCACACCTGTAATCCCAGCACTTTGGGAGGCCAAAACAGGCAGATCACTTGAGGCGAGAAGTTCGAAACCAGCCTGGCCAACATGGTGAAACCCTGTCTCTACTAAAAACACAAAAATTAGTGTGGTGGCATGTGCATGTAATCCCAGCTACTCAGGAGGCTGAGGCATGATAATTGCTTGAACCTGGAAGGCAGAGGTTGCAGTGAGCTGATATGGCGCCATTGCATTCCAGCCTAGGTAACAAGAACAAAACTCTGTCTCAAAAAAAAAGAAAAAGATTTGCCTGTAATGAGCCAGTACCCCCAGCTTTGTGCTCACTTTACATACAAAAATTATGTTGTTTACTGTAGAGCAAAAATTGAAGGGCACATTCAAAACTGAGAGGTAGGCCAGGCGTGGTGGCTTATGCCTGTAATCCCAGCACTTTGGGAGGCCGAGGCAGGTGGATCACTTGAGATCAGGAGTTCGAGACCAGCCTGGCCAACATGATGAAACCCCATCTCTACTAAAAAATACAACACATTAGCCAGTCATGGTGGTGCACACCCATAGTACAGCTACTTGGGAGGCTGAGGCAGGAGAATCGCTTGAACTTGGGAGGCAGGAGGTTGCAGTGAGCCGAGATCACGCCACTGCACTCCAGCCTGGGTGACAGAGTGAGATCCTGTCTCAAAAACAAAAAAAAGACAAAAGCAAAACAAAACCTAGAGGCAACAGATTGATAAGTGACACAGTTACACTGGTCAGTCTCTTCTGCTAATACCCATTGTCTTTCATTATTGAAGATTCATAACGTGTTTTCTTTCTTTTTTATTTTTTTTGAGATATGGTCTTACTCTATCACCCAGGTTGGAGTGCGGTGGCATGATCTCTCCTCACTACAACCTCTGCCTCCTGGGTTTAAGCAATCCTCCCGCCTCAGCCTCTTGAGTAGCTGAGACAACAGGCACATGCCACCATGCCTGGCTAATTTTTGTAGAGATGAGGTTTCACCATGTTGCCCAGGCTGGTCTTGAACTGCTGACCTCAAGTGATCCGCCCACCTCAGGCTCCCAAAGTGTTGGGATTACAGGCGTAACCCACTCACTTGGCCTCAGTGTATTTTAATATTGGTTGAGACTAGCCTTGCTCATTGATCTTCTCTTTTAGGGTTTACTTGGTTATTCTTGCTTATTTTTCCATAACAACTTTCATTTTTATTTAATCCTGTGTTTTCTAGTTTTAAAGACTATTTTATAATAAATTTTCATGATTAAACTCTTGTGCTTAAACTGTTGACTAAACAAACAAACAATGAAGAGATGAATGAAGCAGAAAATGTGAGTTTCATGCCTCACATTCCCACTCCTCTGAGGTTAATGTTTTCATATATATATTTTCAGAATGTATTTGTAATCTCATACAAATGTGTGTATTTTTTAAATGAAAATATTTAAATTTTTGTAGTTACACCTGTAGCTCTAACTAACTTGGCAATATCCTCTGTGTTTCTTTACAGCCATTATACTTGCCCATGAATCTTTGAGAACATTATAATGACCTTTGTGCCTCTTCTTGCAAGGTGTTTTCTCAGCTGTTATCTCAAGACATGGATATAAAAAATTCACCATCTAGCCTTAATTCTCCTTCCTCCTACAACTGCAGTCAATCCATCTTACCCCTGGAGCATGGCTCTATATATATACCTTCCTCCTATGTAGAGAGCCACCATGAATATCCAGCCATGACATTCTATAGCCCTGCTGTGATGAATTACAGCATTCCCAGCAATGTCACTAACTTGGAAGGTGGGCCTGGTCGGCAGACCACAAGCCCAAATGTGTTGTGGCCAACACCTGGACACCTTTCTCCTTTAGCAGTCCATCGCCAGTTATCACATCTATATGCAGAACCTCAAAAGAGTCCCTGGTGTGAAGCAAGATCACTAGAACACACCTTACCTGTAAACAGGTAAGTCCAGTCTTCATTCTGAATTATAGTTCCTGGCCATTTCTCAAATCACTTTATGGTTTAGTGAGAAGGAAATAATATGTTAGACAAGGTCTTTTTTTTTTTTTGAGACGGAGTCTCGCTCTGTCGCCCAGGCTGGAGTGCAGTGGCCGGATCTCAGCTCACTGCAAGCTCCGCCTCCCGGGTTCCCGCCATTCTCCTGCCTCAGCCTCCCGAGTAGCTGGGACTACAGGCGCCCACAACCGCGCCCGGCTAATTTTTTGTATTTTTAGTAGAGACGAGGTTTCACCGTGGTCTCGATCTCCTGACCTTGTGATCCGCCCGCCTCGGCCTCCCAAAGTGCTGGGATTACAGGCGTGAGCCACCGCGCCCGGCTAGACAAGGTCTTTATTTTAATTTTAATTTTTATTTTTTTGAGACGGAGTCTTGCTCTGTCGCCCAGGCTGGAGTGCAGTGGCACCATCTTGGCTCACTGCAAGCCCCACCTCCCGATTTCACGCCATTCTCCTGCCTCAGCCTCTCGAGTAGCTGGGACTACAGGTGCCCATCACCACGCCTGGCTAATTTTTTGTATTTTTAGTAGAGAGGGGGTTTCACCGTGTTAGCCAGGATGGTCTTGATCTCCTGACCTCGTGATCCACCCGCCTTGGCCTCCCAAAGTGCTGGGATGCCAGGCGTGAACCAATGCGCCTGGCCTAAGTTCTTTATTTTATTAATTACATAGTTTACTTAGAGCACCCAAAACACAGGATGCCCTGTTCTATTCTGATACTTTAGTTCTCATTAAAAAGTGGTATGTGTACATCAGTGTTGTGGGGAGAATTTGCTATCATGACTATTGTCTTTATACAGTAAAGACTGAACTTAAGTCACTCTTTTTCTTTTTTTTGAGACGGTCTCGCTCTGTCACTCAGACTGGAGTACAATGGCGCGATCTCCGCTCACTGCAACCTCCACCTCCTGGGTTCAAGTGATTCTAGTGCCTTAGCCCCCTGAGTAGCTGGGATTACAGGTGCATGCCACCATGCTTAGCTCGTTTTGTTTTTGTTTTTTTTTGTATTTTTAGTAGAGACAGGGTTTCACCATGTTGGCCAGGCTGGTCTAGAACTCCTGACCTCAAATGATCCGCCTGCCTTGGCCTCCCAAAGTGCTGGGATTATAGACGTGATGAACAACTGCGCCTGGTCTGAACTTAAGTCACTGTTAACGGAGTTATTTGGATTTGAAAAATGATTTTTATTTTACTTTCAGTTTTAGAGTCGTCTTATAGTGAAATCACAATTTAATGTTAATGACAAATTGTTTCCAGGATAAAAGTAACTGTGGCAGTATTACAACTTAAATGAAATTCTAGACATGCAAAGCCTGAAAAGACAGATGATTGGTATAAGCTTTTTAACCATGAACTAAAATAATAACATTATATAAAGATTGGTGGAAACTATTGAAGTATAGGCTTCAGTTAACATTCCCTGAAGTTATAAAGGATATGTGTACTCTTTAAATGCAAGGTAATGTTATGGGTTATTTCCATCTAATTATTAACATTTCTAATGATAATAGGTATGAAGGGAAGGGATGGTATAATGAGAAAGGAGAGGGGGAGATAAACATCTAAAACAAAGTACTAAGGGCATATTGGATATTGAAATTCGTTACTTTCAAATATTATCATAAAACTTTGAGACGGTAACATTGCACCGTAATTCTTTTTTTTCTTCTTTTAAAAACATTTTACTCATTGGTAGAATAAAGAAGAGAATATAAACATTGTGGATAACTTTTTTAAAGTAATGGGGTTTTTTTTCTTCCTTCTTTAAAGGAAGACATATTTTGTTTCTGAGCATGAATTATAATCAAAGTTCTGCTAATTTTGGGGCAAATTAATCCACGATATAATTACCTTCATTTATAAATCAATAATACCTTCACCATTCTCTTTCTAAAAGAACCATGCCCTGGCAACATCAGGAACTAGCCAGATGTGTTTTGGGGCCTGCCTGGGGCTCCCTTGCTAGACTCTCTGTTCCTTTATGAACCTCAAGCCTCTGCTTCCTTCCAAGCCTTTCCAGGCCAGGCACTTGCTTGTTCTCTCTCTTCTCTTCTCTCTTCTTTTTTGTCTCTCTCTTTCTCTTCTCTTCCCCCTTTTTCTTGTCTCCCATTCATCTCAAGGTAACTTAAAGTCCATTTGTTACTCCTCTTAAAATGATTTTTATTTTATTTTTTTGAGACAGAGTCTCACTCTGTTGCCCAGGCTGGAGTACAGTGGTGCAATCTTGGCTCACTGCAACCTCTGCCTCCCGGGTTCAAGCAGTCTTCTGCTTCAGCCTCCAAAGTAACTGGGATTACAGGTGTGTGCCATCATGCCTGGCTAATTTTTGTATTTTTAGTAGATACAGGGTTTTACCTTGTTGGCCAAGCTGGTCTCGAACTCCTGGCCTCAGGTGATATGCCCACCTTGGCCCCCCCAATGTGCTAGGATTACAGGCATGAACCATTGCTCCCGACCTGAAAGTTATTTTAAATCTAGACCTTTATCTGAAATTGCAGAGAGTGAGATGTTTGTTCTCCATTTAAATGGGAACCTAAAATGTCTGAAGGGCTGCTTAGCAATGCTGTTGGGAATGACTGATGTTTGAAAGTGGTTGTGTGCCTTCAGGCCCATCTATGCAGCGTTTGTGAACTCGAGTAACTACAGAAGACCAATGCATATCCTGCCTATGGTTCAGACCTGTGGGTAAGATTTGATCTAGCCACTCCTTTCATTACACTTAGAGATGGACCCCCCACCCCATGGCTATGACTGGTCTTCTGCAGTGACAAATGCTCATCAGCATCACGTGGATGGGCATAAACTCACCTACCCACTTTCAAACATTAGTCATTCCCCACAGCGTGGCTCTTTGAAGATATGGTATCAATATCAAAAGCTTTGCTCTATCAGATTTCCGGGAATATATTTACCATGAACCCTGGAGGAAAAAGAGATTAAATTAGGCAATGTTCATGCTATTTTTTTTTTCCCTAGAAAGCCCTTTTTTCCCCTTTTATGCTCTGTTCAATGAATATTTTCTTTGCTCCCTAGAGAGACATTGAAAAGGAAGGTTAGTGGGAACCATTGCACCAGCCCTGTTACTAGTCCAAGTTCAAAGAGGGACGCTCACTTCTGCGCTGTCTGCAGTGATTACGCGTCGGGATATCACTATGGAGTCTGGTCGTGTGAAGGATGTAAGGCCTTTTTTAAAAGAAGCATTCAAGGTACAAGAGAATTGTTAACTGCTTTAGTTTCCTACTTTTGCTTTCAAACAATTTTGCAGAGATGACTTGGCAGAAATGTCACCACTGGCCTGTTTGGCACACAAAGTATTTGATGAGCAGTTCAGAAGATCATGTGTGTTTGGGAGTGGGTTGGGTGGTGGGGTGGAATTGCAGATTTCTACCCCAGAACCCCAAAATTATACAGCCAACTCGAATGGGTCTTACTCCTCTTTCACTCACATGGGTGTTGGATAGAAGGTGTCGAGTTACAACCTTGTAAAGGTGTCTCTTGGAAAAAATATGCTCACAAGGAGTTGCAAAGATTGTTTCTTTCTTTTACTTAAATTTAATATATAGCATGCTTAACAGTCATGATGGTGGGCTGGCTCCTGAGGAAGAGAGAATAAACACATTTTATGGAAATGGTCAGAAATCAGGAATTCAGCTGCAGTGGACTTTGAGAATTGATTAGACACATTTCTTCCCCCAGTCTAGGAGGGTCTCAGTTCACGATCACCTTGTTTTCTGAGCTGAGTTTAGATTTTTTCCCTAACTTTCTCTAAATTCCTTCTGGACTGTTTTTTGTTTGTTTTAATCAACTTGTTAATGAAAATCAAACTCTGTAAAATATTTGAAGAGATTTATTCTGAGCCAAATATGAGTGACAAGTGGCCCATGACACAGCCCTCAGGAGATCTGAGAACATGTGCCCAAGGTGGTCAGGCTACAACTTGGTCTTATACATTTTAGAGAGACATAAGGCATTAATCAATGCATGTAAGATGTACATTGATTCAGCCTGAAAAGGCAGGACAACTGAAAGCAGGGGCTTCCAAGTCACAGGCAATTCAAAGATTTTCTTGGTTGGCAGTTGGTTGAAAGAGTTATTATCAATAGGAAGCAATGACTGGGTTACAATAAGGGATTGTGGAGACCAAGGTTTTGTCATGCAGATGAAACTTCCAGGTAGCAGGCTTCAGAGAGAATAGATTGTAAATGTTTCTTAGGGGACTTAAAGGGTCTGTTCTATCAGTGATTCCAAAAGGGAGAAGGGTATAATGAACCATGTCTGGCTCCCTCTTCCCATCATGGCCTAAACTTATTTTTTGGGTTAACTTTGTAATGCCCTTGGCCAAGAGGAGGGACCCATTCAGATGGTTGAGGGGCCTTAGGATTTTATTTTTTGGTTTATAAACTTCAAATTGCGCACCCCTGATTTCAAGGCTGGTCAGCCCATCTCCCTGCATGTGTCCTTGCTACACTGTCTCTCCCTTGCCAGCCCTGATTTGTTGAAGTCACTTTCTTGCTTACTCTTGTTTTCTCTTTTTGCCTGTCCCTCAATCACCCCCTCCCAGGCAACACCCTACGTTTCCATCTGAAAGCTCCCTTCCTTTTTCTATCAAAGCCCCAGCTCTTTGTTCTTTGCCAGTTAAGAAAAGCAACGTTGAGGGAATTCGTAGTGTGCAAATGGCAAATAGCAATTTACTAAATTAACTCACCGACTGATAACTCTAGATTAAGAGGATGTTTTACCTCAATCAGAGAAATACTGATAGAATCCAGAATATGGTGAGGAGTGAAATGTTGGTAAAGAGTCACCTTCCTACCTGTCCCCTGAAATTCACCCTGTATGAATGGCAGCCTCTTTGTCCCGGATTTTATACTTATTAGCTCGGTGACTTCACCTCCCAGCCGATTTCCTTCTCTGTGAAATGGAGATACTCATAGGGATTTTCTAAAGATGAAATGAGGTTGATTGATATGAAAACATATTCAGTGCTCAAATATTTTATCTGTGACAACTATAACAGTAGGTTATAAGGCCAGGTCCAGTTCCCTGCTATATGATAAGAACAATCTGGATTTTCTGAAATTCTGAACTTGATATGATGACTATTTTCTATCTTGCTGAGGTTCTAGGATTTTACCCCTTAAGAACATTTGGACCTATTACTACTAACCGTATCTTTTAAAAAGAGATCCTTCTTTTTTTTTCTGTTGGGGAAACATCTGTCTGCTTGAAACATCTTTGACCCCTGAGACTACAGCTAATAACAGTTGAAAGTAAATTTCCTTGCTTCTCTGTGTTGTTTCTTCCTTCCTGCTGTATCAGACAGGAATGTCAAATTCTAAATGTGCAAAGAGGAAAGAGTTGGCCGGGCGCGGTGGCTCAAGCCTGTAATCCCAGCACTTTGGGAGGCCGAGACGGGCGGATCACGAGGTCAGGAGATCGAGACCATCCTGGCTGACACGGTGAAACCCCGTCTCTACTAAAAAATACAAAAAACTAGCTGGGCGAAGTGGCGGGCGCCTGTGGTCCCAGCTACTCGGGAGGCTGAGGCAGGAGAATGGCGTGAACCCGGGAGGCGGAGCTTGCAGTGAGCCGAGATCTGGCCACCGCACTCCAGCCTGGGCGACAGAGCCAGACTCAGTCTCAAAAAAAA
>NC_037675.1:65501487-65645795 GCF_003255815.1 Theropithecus gelada | reverse complement strand
TCAAAAAAAAAAAAAAAAAAAAAAAGAGGAAAGAGTTAAAGCTCTTACAGTTGTAGTGCATAAATGATCCTTTCTTTGCACTGCAGTAACTGAAAGTGGCCACTCATTTTTTAAAATTGTCTCAAATAGGCCAGGACGGTACAGTACTGAGAAATTCCTTGCATTTTTTTCTTTTCTTTTTTTTTTTTTTTTTTAGACGGAGTCTCTTTCTGTCGTCCAGGCTCAGTGCAGTGGTACAATCTCGGCTCACTGCAAGCTCCACCTCCCGGGTTCATGCCATTCTCCTGCCTCAGCCTCCCGAGTAGCTGGGACTACAGGCACCTGCCACTGTGCCCGGCTAATTTTTTGTATTTTTAATAGAGACCGGGTTTCACCGTGTTAGCCAGTATGGTCTCGATCTCCTGACCTCATAATCTGCCCACCTCAGCCTCCCAAAGTGCTGGGATTACAGGCGTGAGTCACCACGTCTGGCCCATTCTTTTATTTTTTATGATTTTGAACTTGTCTTGCTAACTTGATTTATAAGCTAATTGACCATATCTTAGTCATGTATCTGTCCCCTTCACTGTACAAATGCACTGAAAGCTGTGTTGTGCTTGCTGTTCCATTGATACTTTGTTGGCTTCCTCACACAATGAGTTGCCGTCAGACTGATAAGTGCCGCTGTTTCTCTCCTGGGTTATGGAGCACTGAGGAAGGAGAAAATAGGGAGAGCGACCTCATCACTTTGTCTGGTCCAGATGAAGGCGCGGCTTATTTTTCAAGCTTATCCTTTCCTTTTTGTTCTCTTTCCTGTTGGTGTTCCTTTAACAAATATTTGTTGAGCACTGTACTGGGCTCTATGGATACAGTGGTGAGTAAGACAACAGATTACAGATTCCATGAGGACCAGGGTTTTTGTCCATTTTGCTCACCAGTAGCACTTAACAATTCCTTGCATATGATTTTTCACAATTAATTGGGCTTATACAGAGTTCTGTATCCTTTTTCACTTAATATTGTCTTATAAGCATTTCTGTGGTTAAATTTCCAGAGACTTTTTTCACAACTGTGTAATATTCTATCTTATCAGATTTATTTAACTCTTTATTGTTGAAGACCTTATCAATTATTTTCAGTTTTTTAAACAATACTGTGGTTAATTTATTTGTTAATGAAGTTTTGAAAAAATCTCTAATAGTTTCTCTGGATATATTTTTAGAACAAATCTGTGGGATCAGAGTATATTAATGTTTAAAGTTCTTGACAGATGTTTTCAAGTGTTCAAGTCTCAAGAAGGTTGTACAGACTTGCTCTTCTGCCAGCAGCATGAGTGTCTCTTTTACCAACCTCTTGGTAGCATTGACTCTTATCAAAAAGAAAAAACCTTGCTACATTGGTATCTTTTGGTTTTAATTTGCTTCTCTTTATTAGTGAGGTAAATGTTTTCTCATAAATTTATCTGTCATTTGTATTTTCTGTTTTATCTTTTTTATTCAGAGCTTTTGCCCATTTTTCTATGGGGTTCTGACATTTTCCTTTTAAATTGTGTGCTTCATATATTAACCTATTATTACATGTATGACAAATAGTTTTTCCACTTGACTCTGATTTTGACATACAGAAATATTTAATCTTTAAATAGTCAAATATTACCAACTTTGATAGTTTTGTATATAGTTTTTAAGCCTAAAAAGTCCTTTCACACCCAGGCATTATATAAACTTTTGCCTATGTTTTGTTATTTAATAGTTTGTTTTTACATTTTATTATTTAATTCAAAAGGAATTTATTTTGGCATACTGAATGAAATAATCAAATGTATTTATCTCTAAATAGTTAATTTTCTCCACATCATTTTACTGAATAAATCCATTCATTTTTCATTGATTTTTAAAATATGGGAGTCAATTTTAAAAAGTTGAGTTTGAGATACAATTTGCATACGATAAAATTTACCTATTTTAATTATATGGATTTATGAGTTTTGAAAATATGTGTAGTCATGCAACCACCACCATAATTAAGATGGGAATTTATTATCACCCCCCAGAATTCGCTTATGTCCACTGCAACCCATTTCTCCTGAATTTCCCTGGCCCTGGGAATCACTGGTCTGTTTTCTGTCCCTCTAGTTTTGCCTTTTTGAGAATGTCATACTGTATTTCAATTTGGCTTTTTACTTATGATGCTTTTGAGATTTATCTGTGTTGTTGCATGTATCAGTAGTTCATTCCTTTTTGTTGCTGAATAATATTGCAATGTTGTATAGATATATCACTGTTCATTCATTCATTGGCATTGTTTAAAGTTTTGTGCTATTTTGAATAAAACTGTTATGAGTGTTCATGCATATCTCTCTGTACAGACATATGATTTTGTTTCTCTTGGGTACCTACGTGTAAAACTGCTAGTTGTATGATAAGTATATGTTTAACTTTATAAGAAACTAACAAATTGTTTTCCAAAGTGGCTGGACCACTTTGCATTCTTGACAACAATGTATGAGAGAGTTCCCGTTGCTTTACATCTTTGCCAAAACTGGATATTGTCAGTCTTTTCAATTTTTGCCCTTTTAATGGTATGCAGTAGCATCTCATTGTGGTTTTAATTTGCATTTCCCTGATGATGATTTTGTGCATCTCTTCATGTTTCCATTGGATTTTTTTCTCTACATATGTATAAATATGATATACAAAGTTCTTATGTATACTAGCATTTTATTCTGACTGTTCCATTGATCTCTCTCTTCATTCTTGTATAAGAACTATTTTACATGATTCTACATTATTTGAACTATTATAGTGTTATAATGTATTTAACACCTGCTGGTACAAGTTAAAAAATGTCCTAGCCATTTTCTCTTGTTTTTTCATAGGAATGTTAGAATGATTTTATTACATGATCTTTCATCTTTAAACTCAAGGATAAGAAAGAAACAAAATTCTAAAAGCAGCAAGATAAACCTGTCTCTACTAAAAATACAAAAAATTAGCCGGACGTGGTGGCAGGCGCCTGTAGTCCCAGCTACTTGGGAGGCTGAGGCAGGAGAATGGCATGAACCCGAGAGGTGGAGCTTGCAGTGAGCCGAGATTGCCACTGCACTCCAGCCTGGGTGACAGAGAGAGACTCTGTCTCAAAAAAAAAAAAAAAAAGAAGTAACATACAACAGCACTCCAACATCTGGCAGCAGACTTTTCAGTGGAAACTTTACCGGCCAGGAGAGAGAGGCATGACATATTTAAAGTGATAAAGGAAAAAATTTTTACCCTGTAATAGTGTATCCAGTGAAAATACCTTTCAAGCATGAAGGAGAAATACTTTCCCAGACAGACAAAAGCTAAGGGATTTCATCAACACTAGACCTGTCCTACAAGAAATGCTAAAGGGAGTTCGTCAGTCTGAAAGAAAAAGATGTTAATGAGCAATAGGAAATCATCTCAAGGTACAAAACTCACTGGTAATAGTAAGTACATAGAAAACCACAGAATAGTGTAACACTGTTAATTGTGGTTTGTAAACTACTCATATATTGAGTAGAAAGCCTAAAGGAAGAACCAATGAAAAACAGTAACTATAACAACTTTTTTTTGAGACAGAGTCTCACTCTGTCATCCAGGCTGGAGTGCAATGATGCAATCTTGGCTCACTGCAACCTCCAACTCCCAGGTTCAAGGGATTCTCCTGCCTCAGCCTCCCAAGTAGCTGGGATTACAGGGACCCACCACCACACCCGGCTAATTTTTGTATTTTTAGTAGAGACAGGGTTTCACCATGTTGGTCAGGCTGGTCTCAAACTCCTGACCTCAGGAGATCAGCCTGCCTCAGACACATGTAGATTGAAAATAAAGAGATGGAAAAAAATATTTCATGCAAATGGAAACCAAAAAAGAGCAGGAGTAGCTATACTTACACCAGACCAAATAGAGTTCAAGACAAAAATTGTAAGAGACAAAAAAGGTCACTAATAATAAAGGTGTCAATTCAGCAAGAGAATATAACAATTGTAAATATGTCTGGAGCACCCAGATATATAAAGCAAATATTATTAGAGCTAATGAGAGAGACAGACTAATACAGTAATAGCTGGACACTTCAACACCCCACTTTCACTTTCAGCATTGAACAGATCATCCAGACGAAAATCAACAAAGAAATGTCAGATTTAATCTGCACTAAAGACCAAATGGACCTAATAGATATTTACAGAATATTTCATCCAGTGGCTGCAACATACACATTCTTTTCCTCAGCACATGGATCATTCTGAAGGATATACTATACGTTAGGCCACAAAACAAGTGTTAAAACATTTTCAAGAAATGGAATCAAATCAAGTACCTTCTCTGACCACAACGGAATAAAACTAGAAATCAATAAAGAATTTTGGGCCGGGCGCGGTGGCTCAAGCCTGTAATCCCAGCACTTTGGGAGGCCGAGACGGGCGGATCACGAGGTCAGGAGATCGAGACCATCCTGGCTAACACGGTGAAACCCCGTCTCTACTAAAAATACAAGAAAATTAGCCGGGCGAGGTGGTGGGCGCCTGTAGTCCCAGCTACTTGGGAGGCTGAGGCAGGAGAATGGCGTGAACCCGGGGGGGCGGAGCTTGCAGTGAGCCGAGATCGCGCCACTGCACTCCAGCCTGGGGCACAGAGCAAGACTCCGTCTCAAAAAAAAAAAAAAAAAGAATTTTGGAAACTACATAAACATGGAAATTAAACTCCTGAACACAACCAGTCTTTCAATGAAGAAATTAAGAAGGAAATTAAAAATTTCTTGAAACAAGTGATAATGAAAACACAACATGCCACAACCTATAGGATACAGTGAAAGCTGTACTAAGAGGAAAGTTTATAGCTTAAGTGCCTGTATCAATCAAAAAAGTAGAAAAACTTGAAGTAAACAACCTAATGATGCATCTTAACTAGAAAAGCAAGAGCAAACCAAACCCAAAATTAATAGAAGAAAAGAAATATTCATAAAAAGATCAAAGCAGAAATAAATGAAATTGAAACCAAGAAAACAACACAAAAGATTCACAAAATATGAATTTTTTTTGAGAAAATAAACCTGACAAACCTTTAACCAGACTAGTATTTTTTAGTAAAGAGAGAAGAGCCAAATAAAATCAGAGATGAAAAAGGAGACATTACAATTGATACCGCAGAAATCTGAAGGATCATTAGAGGCTATCATAAGCAACTATATGCCAATAATTTGGAAAACTTGGAACAAATGGATAAATTTCTAGACACATACAACCTGTCAATATTGAACCATGAAGAAATCCGAAACTCCAACATACCAGTAACAAGTAACAAGATTGAAGCTGTTATAAAAAGTCTCCCAGCAAGCTGGGCATAAGTGGTTCATACCTATAATCCCAGCACTTTGGGAGGTCAAGGTTGGAGGATCACCTGAACCCAGGAGTTCAAGACTAGCCTGGGCAACACAAGGAGATCCCTATCTCTACAAAAAAAAAAAAAAAACAAAAAAACAAAAAAAAAAGAAAAGAAAAGAAATTAGCCAGGTGTGGTGGTGTACACCTGTAGTCCCAGCTCTCCAGGAGGCTGAGGTGGGAGGATTGACCGGGAAGTCAAGGCTGTGGTGAGCCAAGATTGCACTACTACATTCTAGCCTGGGTGATGGAGTGTTATCAGGTCTCAAAACAAAAAAAAAAAAATAAAATAAAATAAAGTCTCTCAGCAAAGAAAAGCCCAGGATTGATGGCTTCATTGCTGAATTTTAGCAAACATTTAAAGAAGAACTAATGCCAATCCTATTCAAACAATTCTGAAAAATAGAGAAGGAGGGAATAGTTTCAAAATCATTCCGTGAGACCAGTATTACCCTGATACCAGAACCAGACAAACATCAAAAGAATATGATCAATATCCCCAATGAATATTGATACAAAAATCCACAATAAAACACAAACCAAACAACACATTCAAAAGATTTTTTATCATAACCAGGTGGAATTTATCCCAGGGATGCAAAGATGGTTCAACATATGAAAATTAATTTGATATAACATATCAACAGAATGGAGGTTGAAAACCATATGATAATTTCAATTGATGCTGAAAAAGCATTTGATAAAATTCAACATCTCTTTATGATAAAAACCCTAAAAAACTGGTATAGACGGAATATACCTCAACACAATAACAGACATATATGACAGACCCGTGGCTATTACACTTAATGGGAAAAAACTGAAAACCTTTCCTCTATATGGAACATGACAAGGATGCCCACTTTCACCACTGTTATTCAACACAGTACTGGAACTCCTAGCTAAAGCAATCAGAAAAGAGAAATAAAGGGCATCTAAATTGGAAAGGAAGAAATCAAATTATCCTAGTTTGCAGGTGATATGATCTTATATTTGGAAAAATCAAAAGACTCCACCAAAAAACTATTAGATGTAATAAATTCAGTAAAGTTGCAGAATACATAATCAACATAAATCGGTAGCATTTCTATATGCCAACAGCAAACAATCTGAAAAAAAAAAATCTAAAGTGATCTCATTTACAGCAGCTAAAAATAAAATAAAATACCTGGGAATTAACTTAACCAAAGAAGTGAAAGGTCTCTACAATGAAAACTATAAAGCATTAGTGAAAGAAATTGAAGAGGACACAAAAAAATGGAAAGATATTCTATGTTAATGGATTGGAAGAATTAATATTGTTAATATGTCTATACTACCCAAAGCAATCTACAGATTCAGTGCAATCTCTATCAAAATACCAATGGCGTTTTCACAGAAATGGAAAAAGCAACCCTAAAATTTGTATGGAACCACAAAAGATCCAGAATAACCAAAGCCATTCTGAGCAAAAATATCAAAACTAGAAAAATCATATTACCTGACTATAAATTATATCATAGAGCTATAGCAACCAAAACAGCATGGTACTAGCCTAAAATAGACATATAGAGATCAATGGAACAGAATAGAGAACCAGAAACAAATCCATACATCTACAGTTAACTCATTTTTGACCAAGGTGCAAGAACATACCTTGGGGAAAAAGTTTCTTCAATAAATGGTACTGGGAAAACTGGACATCCATGTACAGAAGAATAAAACTAGACCCCTATCTCTCACCATATATAAAAATCAAGTCCAAATGGATCAATGACTTAAATCTAAGACCTCAAACTATGCAACTACTAAAAGAAAACATGGGGAAACACTCCAGGACATTAGTTGCGGCAAAGATTTCTTCAGTAATACCCCACAAGCACAGGCAACCAAGCAAAAATGGACAAATGGGATCACATCAAGTTAAAAAGCTACTTGCATGGCAAAGAAAACAATGAAGAGACAACCCACAGAATGGGAGAAAATATCTGCCAACTACCCATCTGACAAGGGGTTAATAATCAGAATATAGATGGAGCTCAAATAACTCTAGAAAAAAAATCTAATAATCCCATTAAAAAATAGGCAAAAGATCTGACTAAACATTTCTCAAAAGAAGATATAGAAATGGCAAATGGGTATATAAAAATGTGTTCAACATCATTAATCATCAAAGAAATGCAAATCAAAACTACAATGAGATATCATTTCACCACAGTCGAAATGGCTTATATCCAAAAGATGGGAAATAACAAATGCTAGCGAGGATGTGGAGAAAAGGGAACCCTGCTATACTCTTGGTCGGAATAGAGATTAGTATGACTACTATGGAGAACAGTTTGACGTTTCCTCAAAAAAACTGAAAATAGAGCTACCATATGATCCAGCAATCCCACTGCTGGGTATGTACCCGAAAGAAAGGAAATCAGTGTATCGAAGAGATGTCTGCACTCCCATGTTTGTTGCAGCACTGTTCACAGTAGCCAAGATTTGGAAGCAACCTAAATGTTTATCCACAGGTGAATGGATAAGGAAAATGTGGAACATATACACCACTATTTAACCATAAAAAAGAATGAGATCCTGTCACTTGCAACGACATGGATGCAACTGGAAGTCATGTTAAATGAAATAACCAGGCACACAAAGACAAACGTCCCATGTTCTCACTTATTTGTGGGAGCTAAAAATGAAAACAATTGCGGTGCCTCATGCCTGTAATCCTAGCACTTTGGGAGGTCGAGGCGGGTGGATTGCCTGAGCTCAGGAGTTTAAGACCAGCTTGGGCAACACGGTGAAATCCTGTCTCTACTAAAATACGAAAAATTAACTGGGCGTGGCAGCATGCACCTGTAGTCCCAGCTACTTGGGAGGCTGAGGCAGGAGAATTGCTTGAACCCGGGAGGTGGAGGTTGCAGTGAGCCCAGATCACGCCACTGCACTCCAACCTGGGCAACAGAGTGAGACTTCATCTCCCCCCCACCACCAAAAAAAAAGAAAACAATTGAACTCAAGGAGATAGAGTAGAAGAATGGTTGCCAGAGGCTAGGAAGGGTAGTAGGAGTGGAAAAGTGGGAGTCCCAGCTACATGGTAGGCTGAGATGGGAGGATTGCTTAAGCTCAGGAGGTGGAGGTCGCAGTGAGTTGAGATCACACCACTGCAACTCCAGCCTGGGCAACAGAGGGAGACCCTGTCTCGGGGAAAAAAAAAAAAAAAAAGATAGATCAAAGCACTTTAATAAAATTGGGCCATACTAGAGATGCTATTGTTTGAAATAAAAGATATGAAGTGGCTTTTCCGCCCGCTCCCCACTTCCCCCAAGCGCCGCTCGGGCTGCACCGCGCTCACTCCGAGTTTCGGGCTCCTGCTAAGCTAGCGCCCCCGTCGTCTCCCTTCAGTCGCCGTCATGATTATCTACCGGGACCTCATCAGCCACGATGAGATGTTCTCCGACATCTACAAGATCCGGGAGATCGTGGATGGGCTGTGCCTGGAGGTGGAGGGGAAGATGGTCAGTAGGACAGAAGGTAACACTGATGACTCGCTCATTGGTGGAAATGCCTCCGCTAAAGGCCCAGAGGGCGAAGGTACCCAAAGCACAGTAATCACTGGTGTCGATATTGTCATGAACCATCATCTGCAGGAAACAAGTTTCACAAAAGAAGCCTACAAGAAGTACATCAAAGATTACATGAAATCAAAGGCAAACTTGAAGAACAGAGACCAGAAAGAGTAAAACCTTTTATGACACGGGCTGCAGAACAAATCAAGCACATCCTTGCTAATTTCAAAAACTACCAGTTCTTTATTGGTGAAAACATGAATCCAGATGGCATGGTTGCTCTATTGGTCTACCGTGAGGATGGTGTGACCCCATATATGATTTTCTTTCAGGATGGTTTAGAAATGGAAAAATGTTAACAAATTTGGCAATTACTTTGGATCTATCACCTGTCATCATAACTGGCTTCTGCTTGTCATCCACACAACACCAGGACTTAAGACAAATGGGACTGATGTCATCTTGAGCTCTTCATTTATTTTGACCATGATTTATTTGGAGTGGAGGCATTGTTTTTAAGAAAAACATGTCATGTAGGTTGTCTAAAAATAAAATGCATTTAAACTAAAAAAAAAAAAAAAAGATATGAAGTGTAGTTAATAATTTAAGTGTAATAGAAGAAAAGGAGCCTAAGAAAGCTTGAAAAACATTGTTGCACTTCATATACATCTTCTTTGCTTACATTATAGTGAATAATGCTGCAACAAACATAGAAGTGCAGATATCTCTTTGCAACATGAGAGATTCATGTAGATATAAGAGACTGTGGAGACTTTCAAGATTGGAGTTACAATTAGGTTTTAAATTACCTCTTCTGGCCAGCTGTGGTGGCTCACACCTGTAATCCCAGCACTTTGGGAGGCCAAGGCAGGCGGATCACCAGAGGTCAGGAGTTTGAGACCAGCCTGGCCAACATGGCCAAACACCATCTCTACTAAAAATACAAAAATTAGCAGAGTGTGGTGGTGGGTGCCTGAATCCCAGCTATTTGGGAGGCTAAAGTAGGAGTCTCACCTAAACCCAGGAGGCAGAAGTTGTAGTGAGCCAAGATCATGCCACTGCACTCTAGCCTAGGCAATAGAGGAAGAGTCTGTCTCAAAAAAAAAAAAAAAAAAAAAAGAAAGATTACATTTTCATTGTATGCTAACGTATAGAATTCTGCATGTAACATGTCCAGTTTAAAGAATGATTATAAAGCAAATCCCTGTGTAACCAGTGCTCAAACAATGAAATAGAATGTAATGGCTCCCCAGAATCCCTCTGGGTGGTCCCTCCTGCCACACCCGCTTCCCTCCCTGCAGAGGTGGGACAGCCCTCATTTCTGCCTTCCTTGCTGTGTGTGGTTTTGCCTCCTACACATGCATCCCTAAATAATGCAGGTTCATTTTCTCTGTTTTTGAACTTTGTGTTCATGTCTTCTCCTACATATTCTTTTGCGACTTTTTTCTTTTATGACTTGCTCATTTCATTTATTATTGAGATTCATTTATTCTCCGCTCTGAAATTCTGGTTCATTGTAGGCTTAATGTAAGATGTTCAGGCCATATTGTTTATTAGAAAGGCATCAAAATGTCCTACTCACTTTCACTTCTGCTTTTCACCTATTTTGTTATAATTTCTATTAACCCTTTCTCAGACCCATGTAGCTGTCCTCATCCTCCCTACCAACACCCCGTCCAGACATCATCTCTCATTTGCACAAATATAGCAGGCTGTCATCTGGTCTCCTGGCCTCATCAGCTTTGCTGCCTCTCATTGGTTCTTCGTACTGCATCTGAAATGATTTTTGAAATGTAAATATTCTTAGCTCTTCCTTGCATAAAAGAATTAAAAATATCATTGTCTTAGAGATTGCTATATAACTAACAAGTTCAAACTCTTAGGATTTTACTACAATGAGTCTTATTTTCTGTACTTCTGTGTCTTTGAGTTGTTTAGAGTAACTCCACTTCATAAACTTGGTTCCAGGCTTTTGGGGAGGTCAGGTCTGTTCCACATGTCCCCACGTTCTTCTTGGACCAGTGGCTACCTCACAGGAGCTCGAGAGGCCTAGCCAAACTGTTGGAGCAGCACATCTATTGATATATCATTGGCTATAGAAAGTCCTGTGGTCAAGCCCAACATCAGTTGGTAGGGAAGTGTTTACTCTCTGCCCACTCTAGTACACTGCAGGGTCGCAAGGCCGAGGGAGAGAGTGAAGAATTGAGAACAGTAATCCACCACAACTCTTGTCAATAGTAGTACTTTCTGTCATTACTTAGAATGCTAATTTCTTTCTTTGTTCCTTTTGTTATTTTGACTATGAATTCCCATTAAAATATTATATTAAACCCCAAAGAGGGATATATGTAAAAGAATATAAAAAGCTGAATTTGATGGCTTGATTTACAACTCTTGAGTTCTGTGACTTGGAGCAAATCAATTTAATGTTACTGTCTCATTTTCCATATCCAATGGATATATTTTTATATCTCTCTTTTGAGAATTCCAAGAATATGCAGAGAATAACATATTAGTCAAAAACCAGGATATTGAAATGTTCCTAGGTCTCCTTTACTCATTAACAAGGTGTCAGTGTAGCTTGATTTTGCCTTTGTACCTATACTGGTCATTAAGAAGATGTCCCCTATCTCTCAGCTGGAAAGTGTTATCAGTGTTGTTGACCAGGAAGAGATTTAACCAAGAGATTGTATCAATAATCTTTCTTCCCCCCCACTCTGTTATAGGCCATAATGATTATATTTGTCCAGCTACAAATCAGTGTACAATCGATAAAAACCGGCGCAAGAGCTGCCAGGCCTGCCGACTTCGGAAGTGTTATGAAGTGGGAATGGTGAAGTGTGGTGAGTGCTTGCTTCCCTTCTTATTGTATATGGGCCTTGCTAAAAGCCCTGTCCTCTGAGGAACCGGGGACAGTAGCTGGGAAGAGAGAAGATTTAGGACATAGTAATTAAGTATTTGTGTGTTGTCACATTGGAGGGGGCATTGACTTATCCACAGTAACTGCAGAGGACAGAGCTGGGGTGAGTGGGAACAAATTATGGGAGGCAGATTTTGGCCCCAAGTAGAGAAGAACTTTCTACAGTTCAAGTGGTCTGACCACAGAATAAATAGGCCACCAGATGGTTTAGGGTACTTCTAGCCACTGGAATCCTCAAACAGGGCTGGGTGGCCATCTGTCTGTGATCTTGAAAAGTTCAGTTCTAAGGATGAAATCCTGGTAAATGTCCACGGTTAAAGCTTGTGACAAAAAAGTAGAATATCTTGTGGGTTACTGGGGTAGCCGTGGGGAGGCTCATACCTATCCCCTCGTCTAGCTTTCTAGAAGTGGAAAAATATGCAGGAGTCAGAAACATAATGGAACTATGAAAAGCACATACAGCATAGATTTTGTTCTATGACAGTAATAGATGTATACATATGTATATGTAATATATTCACATATATTCATATGTATTTTATACACTCACATATATTCACATATATTTTATACACAAAGAAAAGTGAGCACTTTAGTATATAACTGACAAAGATGCCAACACCCAGCTCTCTCCACCTGGCTAGTTTTTGGTTCACTTGTCTGTACTCACTTGCTTGTTTATATGTACTCCGAGCAGCTCAGCCTGCACTTATTCTTCTGCTTGCCAGTATTTTACCTGTGGTTGGCTGTAATTTCTCATTGTAATTATTTGAATTTAAAGCAAAAATCTATCACTTTACTTCCTGACAATTTCTTTTTCTTTTCTTTCTTTTTTTTTTTTTTTTTTGAGACAGAGTCTTGCTCTGTCGCCCAGGCTGGAGTGCAGTGGCATGATCTCGGCTCACTACAAGCTCCGCCTCCCGGGTTCACGCCATTCTCCTGCCTCAGCCTCCTGAGTACCTGGGACTACAGGTGCCTTCCACCATGCCCGGCTAATTTTTTGTATTTTTAGTAGAGACAGGTTTTACCGTGTTAGCCAGGACAGTCTCGATCTCCTGATCTCGTGATCCGCCTATCTCGGCCTCCCAAAGTGCTGGGATTACAGGCGTGAGCCACTACGCCCCACTCTCCCTGACAATTTCTTAGTAGCTCTGCCTCGTGAGCATTCTCTGCCCTTTTCTTTTTCTCTGTGTATGTAACAGATTAGAACGCTCAGCTATTATAGTTCAGTTACAGCAGAAGTTCTCTTCATCTGATCACACTTCTCTGGCTTCCTAGAGTCACCGATGATCTTCATTTCCTCTGTAGAACACCCTGCCTGTGCCCATAGCCTCACAGTGTGTGTTGGTTACTCTCTCAAACACCTAAACATTTCCATTCCCACCGCTTCACTTTGTCCTTATCAGAAACCAGTGAGCTTCTTCTCAAACCTGTTTCTACTCACTGTAATTGTTACATTATAAAATTTAATTAAAATTTGTGCAAACATGAATAGGAAAAGACAAGTTTTTTTCTGTGAAAGTTTAGTTAAGGCTGGGTGCGGTGGCTCACGCCTGTAATCTCAGCACTTTGGGAGGCCGAGGCCTGCATATCATGAGATCAAGAGATTGAGACCATCCTGGCCAACATGGTGAAACCATGTCTCTACTAAAAATACAAAAATTAGCTGGGCATGGTGGCATGCGCCTGTAGTCCGAGCTACTTGGAAGGCTGAGGCAGGAGACTAGCTTGAACCTGGGAGGCAGAGGTTGCAGTGAACCGAGATCATGCCACTGCACTCCAGCCTGGCGACAGAGTGAGACTCCGTCAGGCAGGGGTTGATGTTTAGTTGAAAGTTTTGAATAAAATCTTAAAGGACTAATAGCTATTGAGATAGATATGGGTGAGACTGGGAGAAGAAACAAAACAAAACATAAACCTTGGGAAATCCTGAATTCAGAATTCCTTAGAAGTATCTAGGTTCTTGCTCTGTTTTTGTTTTAAAGAAGCTGAAACTGAAAATCCAGAGATAATATCTCATGGGTATGTTTATGCAGAAAAGTGACTTTGTCTAATTGGCCCAGATGCATAAAGAGAAAGCCTTGGCACTCTGATGAAAGATTGCAAATAAATGTTTTAAGTTTTAAGTTAAACAGTATTTTTAAGTTGAGTGTATGTGTGTTTAAAAAGTGATTTCCAACTTAGTCTTAAGAATGCTTTTATTATACTAGGATCCATTGCACAGCTGTAGCCCTCATGGCTTAAGGCAGTGGATGCTGGGAAGAGCATGAAGGTTGGATCCCATAGAGTCTATGTTTCATTTTTTTTTTTTTGAGACGGAGTCTTGCTCTGTCCCCCAGGCTGGAGTGCAGTGGCGTGATCTCGGCTCACTGCAAGCTCCGCCTCCTGGGTTTACGCCATTCTAGCTGGGACTACAGGCGCCCGCCACCTCACCCGGCTAGTTTTTTGTATTTTTAGTAGAGACGGGGTTTCACCGTGTTAGCCAGGATGGTCTCGATCTCCTGACCTTGTGATCTGCCCGTCTCGGCCTCCCAAAGTGCTGGGATTACAGGCTTGAGCCACCACACCCGGCCTATGTTTCATTTTTGTTTCATCACTTCTTGCTGACTGTGACTGTGCTCAAACTACTGAATCACCTCTTTGGCCCTCGGTTTTCATATCTCTGAACAGATATATCTGCTTCACTGGGTTTTGTAAAGAATAAGTATGAAAACATATATAAAGACTTAGCACAGTACCTGATGCTCAATTTTAGTTTTCCTTCTGTTCTCTCTCCTTCCCTGAAAAGCTCATATGAGTTTTGATACAATACCATTTCATGAGATAGAGTACAGAGGGATAGTTAAAGATTTCATAGAAAAGGGAATGAGAGAAAGTTTGTTGAATTTAGCCAGAAAGTCTAAGAAAAGACAGTATTCTCTTTGGAGATTACAGAAGAAATGAGATGGGTTGTTGCACATATACAATGGGATATTTTGCCCTTCACTGACCACAGAGAAAGACCATTAGCGGTGAACTTTCTTAACTCTGTCTGTGTCCTTTCCCATCACTCTTCTTATCTGCCCTCCCAAAAACCCTCTCTGCACACTTTTTCTTCCATCAGGTCTCGGAGGATTAGAGATTATACTTGCGTGTTGGATCCTCCTGCGCCATCCCGCTTCTTTTATTCTGAAACCATGTAGTCTGTTATCACCTTTTTCTTCTGAATTTCTGGTCTTGCCTTTTCTACTGAAGTGTGGATGTGGTCATACAACGGTAGGACAACACCCACCTAGACTAACTTTATGGATGAAACTTCATTATAAGGATACACTGAAATGTAAGGAGCCAGGAAATCCATCTGAATAGCCATGTATTTGGCCTATATCCCTGTATTGGGACAATAGCTCAACATATTTTGGGTGCCATATCTTTATACACCTGCTGTATAGTCTTCCATGAAAAGGATTTGATAGGTAGGTAGTATAAAATAGTGGTTAAAAGCACCAGCTCTGGATTTAGGTTGCTGCTTGGGTTTAGATCCTGCTTCTGCTATTTTCTAGCTATGCCATCTTAGACAAGGTATTTGAGCTTATGTTTGGTTCCTCCTCTGTACATTGGAGACAGTAATAGCTCCTGTACTGTAGGGTAGCTGTCAGGATATGTGCAATATGCAATGCCTGGTGCATAGAAGCTTCCAGTAGACATTAGCTGCCATTAGTATCGTTGATCACTACTATCATCATCATCTTTGGCTGGGGTTATTTACCACTGCCTAATATGGAGCACTCCTATTTGGTGGAGCTGCTCATTAAGCTCACTCAGAGGCAGCTGCCTAGGTTACAGTGTCAAAGCCACAACACTAGAAACATCCTTGATAGAAAAATGAGTTCCTTGTCAAGGGCTTTATTTATTGAGTCTAGAATCCTCAGAACTCACTACAGGACCTAGAATGTTCGACTTTGTCAGTGAAAATTTGTTAAGTAAATTTGAACACATAAATTCAAAATCTCTCACTTTGGGTATGTAAAGGGTATATAAATCTGTTTTGTAGTTCTTTATCCTTATGTACTCTACAAAAAAGAAATGTATGATCAGAAAGGTACTTTTTTTTTTTTTTTTTTTTTGAGACAGGGCATCACTCTGCTGCAACCCAGGCTGGAGTGCAATGGCGCAATCTTGGCTTACTGCGACCTTGACCTCCTAGGGCTCAATTGATTCTCTTACCTCAGCCTCCCGAGTGGCTGGGACTACAGGTGTGTGCACCACCACACCTGGCTAATTTTTGTATTTTTTGTAGAGACAGGATTTCACTGTGTTGCCCAGGCTAGTCTTGAACTCCTGGGCTCAAGTGATCCTCTTGCCTCAGCCTCCCAAAGTGCTGGGGGATTACAGGCATGAGCCACCTTGCCTGGCAGAAAGGTGCTTTTTAAAATTATACATTTTGCAGCAAACCACCATGGCACGTGCATACCTATGTAACAAACCTACATGTTCTGCACATCTATCCCAGAACCTAAAGTATATTTTAAAAAATTAAGAAAAATGTACATTTTGCTCCATTTTATCCTGGGTTTATAATTGACCTTAAATATCCATAGCATTCTACTTGATTACTAATAAAATGAATTGTATTTTAGGCCTTTAATTCTTTTAGCAGTAAATTTGGTTCAAATGTTCTGAATAAATAGAGCCCTTTCTTCTACTATAACTAGTCAATGTTAAGAGGAAATTCTGACAAATTTTCCCGGTAGCCAATAATTTAAATTTGCTCATATTTTCTAACTAATATTTATTTAAAAAATGTAAACAATTTAATTTAGTGAATAAACATAATGATGGGAGTATAAAACTAAGCATTTTGCAGATTTCAACTTTTAGGGTTTTTTTTTTTTTTTAAGGGAGATTCATATAAAAGTTGTAACCATGCTAATGATATCCTTCCTTATAATGTGTCTTTCTTAATTTCTATTTTACATTTTTGTCTTTAACCAGTGAAAACTTATAAAGATTTTGGTGCCTAAATATATAGGGATTTGGAAGTTATATTTTTGTTGTTGATTTCCATTTTTCTTATGGTCAGAGAAAATGGTCTTATGCCTATTTTACTTAAGATTTTCTTCATTGCCTAGTATGTGATAATTTTTGCAAAATATCTATGGCCTTTGTAGATCAAGCTTGTTAATTATGTGGTTCAAATATTCTGCATTCTGACTCTTCGCTCTTTCAGCTGTTGAGAGGTTTAAATATCCCATTATAATAGTGCATCTGTCAGTTTCTCTTTTTCTTTCAATCACTTTTGTGTTGTGTTTGGACGCTGTGTTTTGTTGTTTGTTTATTTATTTATTTTTTCAACAGAGTCTTGCTCTGTCACCTAGGCTGGAGTGCATGGCATGATCTCGGTTTACTGCAACCTGTGCCTTCTGGGTTTGTGCGATTCTCCTGCCTCAGCCTCCTGAGTAGCTGGGACTACAGGAATGCGCCACCATGCCTGGGTAACTTTTGTATTTGTAATAGAGACAGGGTTTCTCCATGTTGGCCAGGCTGGTCTTGAACTCCTGACCTCAGGTGATCCGTCGACCTTGGCCACCCAAATTGTTGGGATTACAGGCGTGAGCCACCGCACCTGGCCTTGGTTGTTTTGAAGTATACGAGTTTAGAATTATTTATCTTTTTAAAATATTCTAGCAACGAGTCTCCTTATCTATAATAATAATTTTTATTTGTCTGGTATCAGTAGAGTAACATCAATTTATTTGGTTAATTTGCCTGTTATATATTTTTCTATCTGTCTACTTTGTTTTCCTATGTGTTAGTTGTATCTCTTACAACTAATCTATGTCTAGATTTAAAAATATGTACGATTTCAGGTCACTCTTAAATGGTCAATTTGGTATTTTTTGTTTATTGTGATAACTGATATTTGGGTTCATTTCTATCACCTTATTTTGTGATTTAAAAAATTTTATTATGTATTTTCTACTTCTTCCGTTTTGGGAGTTTATCACATTTTTGTTTCTATTTCTTCTTTTACTAGTTTAAAAGTCATGCATTCTGTTTGAATTCCCTTTTTTCTTTTGAGACAGAGTCTCGCTGTGTCACTAGGGCTGGAGTGCAGTGGCGTGATCTTGGCTCACTGCACCCTCCACCTCCCAGATTCAAGTGATTCTCCCGCCTCAGCCTCCTAAATAGCTGGGATTACAGGTGTCTCCCACCATGCCAAGCTAGTTTTTGTATTATTAGTAGAGATTGGGTTTCACTCTGTTGCCCAGGCTGGTCTTGAACTCCTGACCTCAAGTGATCTGCCTTCCCCCACCACCTTTGGCCTCCTAAAGTGCTGGGATTACAAGTGTGAGCCACCATGCTTGGCCATGTTTCAATTCCTTTAATGATATTTCTGCTTTTTAACATGTGTTCTTGATTAATTCGAGAATTTAAGCTTCTGTCTTCCCAAAAAAGAATCTTAGAAATTCTAACCAAAATAATTCCTCTCTCATTTTACGTGTTATTGTTTGGTATTTTGGTTCCACCTTGTTTCTATATCACCAAAACTTACTTATTGGGCTGGGTGTGGTGGCTTATCCCAGCACTTTGGGAGGCCAAGGCAAGTGGATCACTTGAGCCCAGGAGTTCGAGACCAACTTGGGCAACATGGCAAGACCCTGTCTCTACAAAAAATACAAAAATTAGTCAGGTGTGTTGGTGCACACTTGTAGTCCCAGCTACCCAGGAGGCTGAGGTGGGAGGATCACTTGAACCTGGGAGGTTGAGGCTGCAGTGAGCTGTGATCATGACCATACCACCATACTTCAGCCTGGGTGACAGAGACCCTGTCTCTTAAAAAAAAAAAAAAAAAAAAAAAAGTAAATAAATCCAAAGAACAAGCATATAAATCAACTTTGCTAGTAATTAAAACATATAAAGTAAAGCAAGATGGTTTAGTCACTTGTTAGATTAGCAAACATTAAAAATGATTTTTAATGCCCAATGCATTCTGAGAAAATAGATTGTCAAACTATTGAGCACTGGGTAACATAGTAAGACCCTATCTCTACAAAAAAATTAAAAAATTTGCCAGACATGGTGGCATGTTCCTGTAGTCCTAGCTACTTGGGAGGCTGAGGCAGGAGGATTGCTTGAGTCCAGGAGAGGAAGGCTGCAGTGAGCTGTGATTGCATCACTACACTCCAGCTTGGGCAACAGAGCAAGGCTCTGTCTCAAAAATACGATTAAAATAAAATAGTGTATATACTACAATCTAATTTTGTGTATAAAGGCCGGGCATGGTGGCTCACACCTGTAATCCTAGCACTTTGGGAGGCTGAGATGGGCAGATCACCTGAGGTCAGGAATTTGAGACGAGCTTGGCCAAACATGGTGAAATCACATCTCTACTAAAAATATAAAAATTAGCCGGGCATGGTGGTGGGCACCTGTAATCCTAGCTACTCAGGAGGCTGAGGCAGGAGAATTGCTTGAACCTGGGAGGCTGAGGTTGCAGTGAGCCGAGATCGCGCCACTGAACTGCAGCCTGGGTGACAGAGTGAGACTCCGTCTCAAAAACAAACAACAACAACAAAATTTTGTATATAAAACATGGAAAAATATAAAAGCATTAAAAAGACTGAAAGAATTTTTGCCAAAATTTATTCTTTTCCATATTTTCCAGATTTTTTCACTTAATTTGCTATTTGAAATATACTTGTGTAAGTATGAATAAAGAAATATATACATATGCACACATGCATATAAACATTTTAAGAATGTGTTAAAAGTATATTATTTGATACCTTTGGAAATATCCCCATTTTTCTACCTGAAGAAAATTCCTAATTTCATGGTTTGGAAACAGGTTTATGAGCACTCTTTATAGAGAAATGGTGTCAGTATCTATAGATGACCTGGAAATGGAGACCTAAAAAGTTCCTGAAAAGTTATGTCGTTGGTTTTCCTAGTACAATCACGACCATAGTAATCTTTGGTACGTGCCCCACAGGCTCCAAAGAATAAAAGTCAAGCTTCTTTTACTTGACTGCGGTTTTACCCCAACAATTTGAATGACCCTGCTTTCCTTTTCAGGCTCCCGGAGAGAGAGATGTGGGTACCGCCTTGTGCGGAGACAGAGAAGTGCCGACGAGCAACTGCACTGCGCCAGCAAGGCCAAGAGGAGTGGCAGCCACGCGCCCCTAGTGCGGGAGCTGCTGCTGGACGCCCTGAGCCCCGAGCAGCTGGTGCTCACCCTCCTGGAGGCTGAGCCACCCCGTGTACTGATCAGCCGCCCCAGCGCGCCCTTCACTGAGGCCTCCATGATGATGTCCCTGACCAAGCTGGCCGACAAGGAGTTGGTACACATGATCAGCTGGGCCAAGAAGATTCCCGGTAGAGCTTTCGGGCTATTAGTTTTCTGTGTACTTGTAGAAACGCCTGCTGCTAATATTTAAAGGACAAGAGTATAAAGTAGAGGTTTGTGAGCTGTGCCTAGATATTTAACGGTTTCTCAGCTGGATTCGTAACTTTTGAGTGCAATATGTTCCTTCCTCCTGTCTTGGCATAGCTACCTTCAACAAGGCCACGTTCTGATTTAGAATTCTGAGACGACTCTGAGTTCTGTACCCAACATGGTAGTGAAGAAAGAGTTGTGCGTGGCCCAGCCATTTCTATTCTTGACTCTCTTCTTTTCCTGTGGCTAGATGCTTCCCATACTACCTGGCACAAACCCTATCCTGTGTGTCCACATCTGCTACAGACACTCACCTGTTGGCCCCCTCTCATGCCTAGAGGTGATCTGGGAGGATGGACCCAGGGAACCCACCCAGACTCTGGAACTGGGCTTGGGGTCGTTTGGGCAAGAAATCCTAGAGTCCTGGAACCTGGAACATGGTTAAAAGGTAGACTCTACATTGCCCCATTTCTTGGCTCTGGATTCCTCACCTTGAGAGGAGGGGCATGGTTGGGTAGGGTGGGGTAGAGTACAGTATGACTAGTTTGAAAGTGAAAGGTTTGTCAGATGCTAAATAGAATTTTGTAAATTATTGTTCCAATAGAGAATCAGTATTATATACACAAATGAATATGTATGGACAAAGAGAGTAAATCAGTGGTTGAAGTTACACGAATCATCAGTGGGCCCATAAACTTGGAATGCCATCAAGTTAAAAATGAGCTTAGAGGCCGGGCGCGGTGGCTCAAGCCTGTAATCCCAGCACTTTGGGAGGCCGAGGCGGGCGGATCACGAGGTCAGGAGATCGAGACCATCCTGGCTAACATGGTGAAACCCCGTCTCTACTAAAAATACAAAAAACTAGCCGGGCGTGGTGGCGGGCGCCTGTAGTCCCAGCTACTCGGAGGCTGAGGCAGGAAAATGGCCTGAACCTGGGAGGCGGAGCTTGCAGTGAGCCGAGATCGCGCCACTGCACTCCAGCCTGGGTGACACAGCGCGAGACTCCGTCTCAAAAAAAAAAAAAAAAAAAAATGAGCTTAGATACTCATGAGTTATCATTTGGAACCTGCATTTTCCATCCTCTAAAGTGATCACTTCTCCCAAGCCCATTTGTAATACAGACCTGAAGTGCTGTATGATGCTGAAATTACCAGCTAATTATCATTTGACGTGGTGTTTCTGTGAAAGAGTGAATCTAGGATTCTAACCTAAAATGGCAACACCCCACAATCCCCCTGTGAAAGGTTCTCCAGGCCCTTCTTTACAGTCCTTGAAGAAATGAAGCCTCTTACAAGTTCTGAGCCACTGGGGGCGTTCCCATGGCCTGGGGGGCAACGACTGCACCGGGCAAGCTGTAAAGATGAGGAGGGGCGAGAAGCTGGGGGAAGAGAAGTTTCGGGTAAAGAGCCCAGGGAACTGAGGCCTACGGTGACAGTATCATTTGGGGACTTTTGTTGAACTGGGCCATTTCTTCTGAGCTTCCTGAGGATTTTTGGTTTCGAGTTGTATTTTGTTTTGTCTAGCATCTTCACCTTTGCCAGAATTATTTTTTTCTCTGCTTTTTCCTGGAGGAGGCAATCCTGATGCACTTTCCTCTAGTTTTTGCTTTAAGTGTATTCCAAACACGATTTTGCAGGACCACACACGGAGAGCAGTGATGAAATTAATTATTGCTGAAAGCTGTGCCCCTTCTTTGTGCCATAAGAAATCTGAACTCTTAAACTGCGTTATTCCTTATTCAAGCCTGGTGTTTTGAAAAGTTTTCAGGAAACGTAGGCATAGTCTGGAGGTGTGATTTTTTCCCCCTCTCTTACTTGGCATGGTCATTGCCCAAACCAAAAAAAAAAAAAAAAAAAAAAAAAAAAAAAAAAAATTAAAATATCATCTAGCCTTGATCTTGTTGAATATCTACAAGGTTAAGAGCCGTGATCTCTTGGGTAGGCTTATTGTCTATTACTGTGGGTGAGATTGGGAAGGTGTATACATATTAGGAACCTAAACTGAGCAAAGCATGTGGATTTAGAAAGTATTTATCCATCTTTACACTCATAACACCATTACATTCTCCTTGAGACAGATTTACATTATAATTGTTCAAAGACTTGAACACATATGTTCTCTCTGCCATAGTTTCCTCATCTGTAAAACAAGAATAAGAGATCTTGCCTATAGGACATTCTCAGAGATAGGCATTGTTACCTCCATTTTCCTATAAGAAAAACAAAGATTTAATGGGAGATTAAGTGACCAGCTAGAAAGAGGCTGAGCTGGAGTTCAAACCAGAGTCCATTTCACTCCAAGGCCGTGTCTTTTGTTACCATATTTATATTAAATGGCCGTCTCCTTTTATCATGGCTTGTGAAGGAAGCCCCGGTGTTCTCTGCTTTGCTTTTGAAGTGCTTCCTTCCCCAGAGATTACCTGTTTCCAAACAGTACTGTGACCAACATGAGTTATTAGGTTGTCAGGACCTGCTTTGTTATTATATTTGCTCTTTAGTTTACTTATTTATTTATTTAGACAGGATCTTGCTCTGTTGCCCAGGCTGGAGTGCAGTGACATAATCTCAGCTTGCTGCAGCCTCGACCTCCCAGGCTCAAGCAATCCTCCCACTTCAGCCTCCAGAGTATCTGGGACTACAGGCACCTGCCACCATGACCAGATAATTTTTTGTAGAGATGGGGTTTCTCCATGTTGGCCAGGCTGGTTTCAAACTCCTGGGTGCAGGCAATCCACCCGCCTTGGCCAACCAAAGTGCTGGGATTACAGGTGTGTGCCATTGTGCTTGGCGATATTTGCTGCTTAGGATAGAATCGCCCAGAAACAGTGCTTCTACCCGGAAGGATCTTAACACTGGATGGGAAATTTTAAGCATCAGAGAAATCCTTGAAGTTGAGGCCTTGGCTTTCTGCGGGGGCTGACACTGCTGTCTGCAAGCCTCCAACCCCAACCTCCACCTACCCCATTCCCCCACCCCTTCTGATCCCAGTCAAAGATTGGGTCAGACAGGCAGCTCCTCTGATTGGCAACCAAGCATCAACCTTCTCAGTAGTGCAGAGGAATTATCAGGACACAGCTAACCAAGATCAGTTCTGAGCCCAGGTCATCATGCTTGACAAACTCTAAATGAAGTATATTTGTCTCTAGAAGGGGTCCAAGACTGGAAACTGAGTCACGCAGCTTAACTTCAAAATTTTCTTCCTTTAATGAGTAGTCAATCATATCTATAAAATATCGATTCCCTAATGGTTTGTGTTTTCTTAGTGTTTTAACACTTGCCATTCTGTCTCAACAGACACAGGGAGCTGAGGAGGAGGGTGCGGGTGTCTCACCGCCTCTTGCTTTCCCCAGGCTTTGTGGAGCTCAGCCTGTTCGACCAAGTGCGGCTCTTGGAGAGCTGTTGGATGGAGGTGTTAATGGTGGGGCTGATGTGGCGCTCAATTGACCACCCCGGCAAGCTCATCTTTGCTCCAGATCTTGTTCTGGACAGGTGAGAAAAAATGCATTGTGTTTCTTCTCCCACTTGTTTGAGTAAGGTACTTAGTGGGAACAAAGTCCTGGGTGCTGCAATTAAAATCTCACACTTGCAGGGCAATTAGAGGATGATAGTATCATCAGCTCCTTCACTGGCTCAAGAACCAGAGGAGGAGAGAGTTGGGTCCAGGGATTCAGGGTCCTGTGACTCATTTTTAATCTGTAGTGCAGCAGCATTTACAGGCCAGCGCTTTAATAGGGGAGTGTATCCTGTAGGTATGTGGCCACTACATGTATAAGTCGACAGACTTTTCTGCATTAAAAATTCCATTTTCAGGTTATAATCTTAAGTTATCCTGTTGTTTTTTGTACCTATAGTGACCAATTACGTCTGGAGCTTTCTGGACAGGTGATAAAATTCTTACAAATCTGCCAAGTTTATTTTCTTATGCTTTAACTCATTTTTTTTTTTTTTTTTTTCTGAGACGGAGTCTCACTGTCACTCAGGCTGGAGTGCACAGGTGCAATCTTGGCTCACTGCAACCTCCACTTCTTGGATTCAAGTGATTCTCCTGCCTCAGCCCCTCAAGTAGTTGGGATCACAGGTGCCCACCACCACGCCAGGCTAATTTTTCTATTTTTAGTAGAGAAGTGGTTTCACCATGTTGGCCAGGCTGATCTTGAACTCCTGACCTCAGGCGATCCACCCACCTCGGCCTCCCAAAGCTCTGGGATTACAGCCCCCACTGTGCCCAGTCTGCTTTAACTCATTCTAATGCATGTACTATATAGCATTTTTGGCAATAGTGGTGGAAGGAAGGGTTACTAAAACTACATGAAACTTAACAGAAAATGGGACATGATGCTATCTATATCTTGGTTGCATTTGATTTTCTTTTAAAGATGACAGAAAAGGAACCAGTTTTTAATTGACTTAGGTGAACTGTTTATGGAGGGAAAGCTGGACTATATAAAAACACTCAAGCTTTTTAGCAGGAAAGTAGAATACCCTCTTGGTGTGAATTTGAGCAGTTTGAAATCTGCATGGAAATTGATTTCCACGCCCCTTTTGTGGAAAAAATGCTAGTGTTGAATGTTCAGCCACATCTGACTCTGCACAGTGTGGGAGGATGCCTAGTGTCTACCCCAACTCTTGCATTATAATCCTGTTACCACTTTAAGATCATCCGAAGACCCTGTGTTACACAGATGAAGAGTGATGCCCCAAGGTATCAGTCCCCATTCTGCCTTTTGTCATGGTTGACAATGTTATTAAAAGAGCACTGTTCTGCATAATGAAGGTGTTTTGACAGAGAACAGATCCTTTGGGAAGAGCTGGAGGATGGATTGACTTGAACGAGAGCCCAGGTGGTAAACCATGGAGGGAGGCTCTGGAAAACCAGAGAAGTGCAGGGCACAAGACGCTTCAGTAACAAACAAAATAGCTAACCTATTGGCTTGTATGTGCTTAGCAGCACCTTATGCATTTAACTTATGTCAACACATTTAATCTTCACAATCTTCCTGCACTCTTTAAGGGAGTAGGACCCATTATTATCTCTATCATTCAGATATTTGGAAATGGGAGATTAAGAAACCTGCTGACAGGTAGGATAGTAGGTGGTGGAGCTGGACTTAGGGGGTTGCCAAACGGCAAACTGTCTACTTTATTCTGCCTATTGTCCTGGGTGACAATGTAGACAAAGAGCACATTCTTCAGTACAGAGATGTTTTGATAGAGAACAGCCCTGTTCTACTGATAACACACTGCAGAAACCCACTCTCCCCACTGTCATCTCGGGGTACCATGTTGCAAGGCAGGCTGAAAAGCCAAGCACTTAGCCAAGCCATTGTATTCTGCGTGGGTTTTAACTGAGGCCAAATATACATATGTATAAATACACACATATAATTCTCCTAGAGGTTAGTCCTAGGGAGACGTTCCATCCCTTGACAAATCAAATAATTTGCAGACTTTTGGATTAAATTATTTTATTTCTTATCTTGATTTCTAAATTGATGCCAAATTTAGTGTTTATTTTTGGTGACTGATTCATTCCTGGTTCTAAGGACAATTAGCTCTCCACTCTCTCATTTCTCTGTATGGGTTCTTTAATTCCTGTAATTGTGTGTATATATTACTATAAGTGGACACAAATCCTGGAAAAATATTAGGCCTACCTTTTAGTTAATAGAAGAAAAGTTATTTTTTAAACAAATTATTTATGATAGACTCACACTGCCTTTATAACTTATATGAAAGTATTATGTTTTACAACATAAATCTAGTATGTTTGAGTATAGAAGAGGAATTCTTGGGAATTGTAAATGCATTCACATTGAGCAGACTTTTTTTTTTTTTGAATAATTACTGATGTTTATTTTTTGTTGCAATTTCTAGTAGTTTTTGTTTGTTTGTTTTTTGTTTTTGAGATGGAGTCTCACTCTGTCACCCAGGCTGGAATGCAATGGCGCAATCTCAGCTCACTGCAACCTCCGCCTCCCAGGCTCAAGCGATTCTTGTGCCTCAGCCTCCCGAGTAGCTGGGATTACAGGCATGTGCCACTACACCTGGCCAATTTTTGTATTATTATTATTATTATTATTATTTTTTTTTTTAGTAGAGACGGGGTTTTACCATGTTGGCCAGGCTGGTCTTGAGGTCCTGACTTCAAGTGATCCCCCAACCTCAGCCTCCCAAAGTGTTGGGATTACAGGCGTGAGCCACCGCTCCCAGCCTACAATCTCTAGCATTTTTAACCCATTAACTTTGTGAAGTCAGGAATTTGAAGTCTAAGATAGTTCAGTTACGTAGTCATCTCTTATACAGATGAATATACTTTTATGTAATAGGTGTATTTGTAGAGGAGTTGCTCATTCAACAAGTCAGGAGTCATGCTCCATAAAGGAGTTCTATTACAACTCTTTTTTGCAAAATGAAGACATAATCTTCACACCATTTGAAAATAACTGTCTTCTGCTGGATTGTCCTACCAGAGTTTCTTCAAGTGGTAATATGGCTGTATAAACAGTGAATACAACTAACAGCCCATTTGTGGATACTGAAACTATAATTTCTGTTTCCCTTTATTCTTGTTGAGGTTTCTGCAGCAAGAAAACTTGTATCTACTGAGGATGAGAGGAAAATCTAGTTACTTCAGCTTATTTCTAAGCATTTAGTTCTTCTTTTACTAACCACTGAATTCATAAAAATCACATATGCAAAGGCATTTTTGTGTCCTTAGTATCAACAGGCAACTGACTAATGTTAAATTATTAGTCAGAGGAAGTTTGTATCTGGGCTTTGGATCCCATTGTGGACATTTGCAGAGAGGTTCATGGAATTATATATGTATAAATGTCTTGAGTTTACATTCACATTAGTTATTTGTATGCTAAATTCCTTCAAGGTAGCCACTGAATTTTCAATTCTGAATTTTAATTTACCCTTTGTACATAAGTAATTTCACTTCAGTTATTAAGTCCTTTTTACGTTCTAAGCCTTAAGCACTCCCTGCCATTGCCATATACACAGAGGTAAACCACGGTCTGTACCCAGGTGTGTGCTGCCAGCAGGTATATATATATAGGGACAAAATAGTATACCCCAAAGGGAGGCCCACTCATTCAACATTTTGTTGTTGTATTAAACAATACTCTTCTTTAGGCCAGGCACGGTGGCTTACACCTGTAATTCCAGCACTTTGGGAGACTGAGATGGGTAGATCACCTTAGGTCAGGAGTTCGAGACAAGCCTGACAACATGATGAAACCCCGTCTCTACTAAAAATACAAAAGTTAGCTGGGTGTGGTAGCAGGCGCCTGTAATCCCAGCTACTTGGGAAGCTGAGGCAGGAGAATTGCTTGAACCCAGGAAGTGGAGGTTGCAGTGAGCAGAGATGACTTCATTGCACTCCACCTGGGGTGACAGAGCAAGACTCCATCTCAAAAAAAATAAAAAACAATATTCTTATTTTATAAAGAGTGAGTATTGGCCAGGCTCGGTAGCTCACGCCTGTAGTCCCAGCACCTTGGGAGGCTGAGGCGAGTGGATCACTTGAGGTCAGGAGTTCAAGACCAGCCTGGCCAACATGGTGAAACCCCTTCTCTACTAAAAATGCAAAAATTAGCCAGGCATAGTGGTGCGTGCCTATAATCCCAGCTACATGGGAGGCTGAGGCAGGAGAATCACTTGAACCCAGGAGGCGGAGGTTGCAGTGAGCAGAGATCATGCGGCTGCACTCCAGTCTGGGCATCGGAGTGAGACCCTGTCTCAAAAAAAAAAAAAGTTATTATCAAGTAATAAAATTGATATGGTTTGGCTCTGTGTCCCCAGCAAATCTCATCTGAAATTGTCAAGGGAGGGACCTGGTGGGAGTGATCGGATCATCGAGACGGTTTCCCCCATGCTGTTCTCATGATAGTGAGTGAGTTCTCATGGGAGCTGATGCTTTAAAAGTGTTTGGCAGCTCCCCCGTCTCGTTCAATCGCTCGCTCTTCTGCCTCCGTGTAAGATGTGCCTTGGTTTCCCTTTGCTCTCTGCCACGATGATAAGTTTCCTGAGGCCTCCCTAGCCATGCAGAACTGTGAGTCAGTTAAACCTTTTTTCTTCATAGATTACCCAGTCTCAGGTAATGCTTTATAGCAATGTGAAAATGGACTAATACAAAGATATTCCATGTTATTACTGATTTTATTTAGTAGTTGATGGACAGATAGTGTGCAAAAATAAATTTCCTGAGTAGGTCAGTTTGATTGATACATTGTTTCAATATTTTAACGTTGAAATCATATGTCCTGTTTTTGTTTCTGTTTTTGTTAATTTAGAGACAGGGTCTTGCTCTGTGGCCCAGGCTGGAATACAGCAGTGCCATCATAGCTCACTGCAACCTCGGGCTTCTGGCCTCAAGTGATCTTTTGCCTTAGCCCCCTGAGTAGCTGGGACTATAGGTATATGCTACCATGCCTGGTTTATTATTATTATTTTGTAGAGACAAGGTCTCGCTATGTTGCCCAGGCGGGTCTGGAACTCTTGGCCTCAAGTGATCCTCCCACTTTGACCTCCCCAAAGCATGGGGATTACAGACATGAGCAGCCAGCCTGTCTTTAATTCAACTCTTTTAACCCTGTCCTAATTTCTTACTCATAATTCAGTTTCAATCTAAAATTATAAAATAAATAAAATAGATGTCACTAATTTACTTTAGAGTCTTTCCTAACTTTGTTCTGTATAACTCATCTGAAAGAACTTTATTGGGCTGTCATTTATGATGTCTTATACTTTATTGCCCCTTCATTTCTCATTTATTTTGTAGAAATGTATTTGGTTTCTGCAGACTGTGAAGTGAATAAAAATATTCTAACTTTGCCACCCCTTGAATGAAATGGTTGACTGTCACACCTGCTTAAAAAGAAAGCAATCAGACCTAGTTCTTTAGACTTTGTTTAGAAATTAACTTTTTCCATGAGGTATATATGGTCTGATTACTGTGAGTGACAGCCTTTATCAGGGTTTAAAATACCTCAGTATGCAAACCCTCCCCCCATTTTTGAAACATAAATTTGTAGTGAAAATGGCATATATTTTAATGAGGAAATGATACCAATTTCAATATTTAAGAACTAAGGCACAGGTACTTCTGGAAAATAGGATTGATTTCAGGTTGGTCCCCTTACCATACCACTTGGGGAGGGGTGTGTGTGAGTGTGTGTGTGTGTATGTATGTATGTGTTGTGCATGTGTGTATAATCCCACATCAGCACAGAAGAATAAAGAGATAATCAAACTATCAATGCAGGAGTTTTTTTTTCCCCCACAGAGATATTTTCAAACTGCTTTCCTTAGTATCAAATGTCCCCAAGTCCAACAGTTACAATTTCCCATAATGAATTGTCCACAGGCAGGGTGATTCGGTGATGTGGCATGAAAGGATTCAGTGCCCAGGTGTTTTGTGTGTTATCTCTGTGCAGGGCTTGTGTTGTCCTTACTGGATGCCTGCATCAGGTTGCCTGGGAGAGCCTGGAGCTGGGGAGGTGGAAAGATGAGGCTTCCTGTAGATTTGGCACTCTTTGCCCAGTGCTCTGGATTCTCTAAGATGGCCTTTTCCTATGAGTGACTTCCAGGGGGCACTGGTGTTTTGTCACTTAACCTGTGTACTTACAGAAAATTGCAGGTGTTTACAGAATTTACGATTTAGTAAATTTAGTAACTTAGTAATGCTCATATGCCAAAGTGAGCAATTTGCACGCTTGTAGCTCTGTGTGAGTGAGTCTGGGTGGGAAAGTGTGAATGCTTCGGAATGCAGGATCCCGGTGAGTGCCATGTACACAGCAGCTAATGGGAAAGACTTACACAGGATTGGTGTATCCAGTGGTGTCAGAGGCTCTTCCCTGAAATACTGCCATCACTGGAAATGCCCTGAGTTCGGGGAAGGAGGAGGGGAGCAGCCAGCTCTTTGAAGACCTCAAGGCCCCTTCAGGGGCTGCTAGAGACTGAAAATGGAACTCACATAAACCCATTGCCCTTCCTGTGTGCTGCTGGCTTTCAGGAACAAACAGTGGTTTTATGACAAAATCATCTAACTGCTTGTCAAGGACTTCCAATAACCCTGTGACTGATAATAATAGAGTGTTTTGGGGGAGCAGTGAGGTGGAATAATGTGTGTCTGGCTGGAGTGAATAGAAGCTGATATTTTCCAGATAAAGTTCAAATAATTTATTTTCAAAGTATATTTAAACATTTACTTCTATAAGGAGTGCTCCAAAGAATTTTGATTAGATGGCTCAAGGTTTAAAGATAATCCTTGCGTGAAGATAATCCTTGGCAAGTCAAAAATTTTCCCCACCTCCGTGTATACCTTCTTTTCCTGATTCTAATCCATCTTCTCTAATTGTGATTTCTTTGTCATATTCAGCTTTTTCAAATTACAGGTAAATGTCTTAGTTGCTACACCAGTTTCTAAATGACCACCAGGAAGTGAGAGTTAAGCCTTAGATATGGAGTTTTATTCTTGGGACACTTGCTTCTATGACACACAGTCTTCCTCATTAATACTTCCCGATGGGAATGTGGAATGTCTCGTTTTAAAAAATGTGTCATATCTGGGGCTGGTTGACTGACATGGTTTTGATTGAAAACAATCAATAGGAGTGGTATTGCTGTAAGAAAACATTTGGTGAAAATATAGCAGGAAAATATTCCAATGCACATTGTTGCCTAAATAATACTTATTCATATATTTACTTTTGGGATTTATAGGAAATGGCCTGTCTTCTTTATATGAAGATAATTCTAGTAATTTCATATTGCTGGGTGTGGTCTCATTAACACCCTGTTGTAGTTAAAATTGTATTATCAGATGAACATGTTACAAGATGAAACTTGAGATTAAAAAGAAAACACTCCTTATTGTTTTTTTGATGGTTTCCTGAAGCTATGTTCCTTAAATTTCCAAACGAACTTTTGTAGGGATGAGGGGAAATGCGTAGAAGGAATTCTGGAAATCTTTGACATGCTCCTGGCAACTACTTCAAGGTTTCGAGAGTTAAAACTCCAACACAAAGAGTATCTCTGTGTCAAGGCCATGATCCTGCTCAATTCCAGTAAGTAACCACACAGCTGGGCCATGTTTTATCGGGGAGAGATGCTGTTTCTACAACTAGTGTGACAGTAAGAAGAATGTTGAACTTCTATTTTATTTGAAAAGGGTAAAATGGTTTCCTTTTGGACTTTGTTTTTATTTTGATAGCGATTTAAACTGTAGATAACTTTTGGTAACTTGGACATAAATTACTCATTAAGTGAATGACTGGCAATCAGTTTAAAAGTAGCTCAAGCCACTTGCTGGAAAAGAAAAAGAAAATAACTTTAAATTGTTTATCTTTTAACCTTTTTTCATTGCTTACACAGACACTTTACATGGTTGGCATGCATTTATACTTAGGTTTGGGGTCCTACTTTTTTAGATTCATTCATTCGGTAAAGATATGGTCCTACCCTCAAATAGCTCATAGTGTAGGCAGGGAGTGAGAGAAAACAAATAATTAAAAATAATGATTTCTGTGCTATGATAAAGTCTACACAAAGTACTACTGGAAAATAGGAGAAATGCTGGAGTTGTTGCAGAAGGGAATGATGTTTGAACAAATCTTCAGGAAAGAGCAGAGGGAAGTAGGCATGACTGTAAAATGCAGTGCTGAAGATTAGAAACTGCTGCTCGGGCTTTGGGCAGCTTAGAAGAGGTTCAGGCAGGGGAGTGTCATGCACAGATATGCAATATAGAAAGGTCACTCTGGTTTCCATGTGGAGGACTAGAAAGGGCAGAGACTGAAGCTGGGGGCCCATTAGAGGCAATGAGAGCCTGAACTGACATTGTGGCGTGAGGTCAGGGAGCAAGGGACTTGACTTGAGGGAAAAGTGGGAGGTAGAGGAGGGAAATAAGGTGTCTAGGATATGCAGATGGTTTAGTTGTGTTGGCTTTTTCTTATATAAATAATATCTGGTTATTGTAAATAAACATCAAATGAGAAAAACATACAAGGAAGAAAATAAAATCAGGAATACCTTCCCTTAAAATAACACTATAACTTTCGTGACCCTTCCTTCCTTCCCTTCCTTTTTTCTTTTCTTTTTTTGACACAGGGTCTTGCTCTGCTGCCCAGGCTGGAGGGCAGTGGCATGATCATAGCTCACTGTAACCTAGAACTGAGCTCAAGTGATCCTCCCACCTCGGCCTCACAAGTAGCTTGGACTACAGGTGCATACCACCAGACCTGGTTAATTAAAACAATTTTTTTTTGTAGAGACGGAATCTTGCTGCGTTGCCATAGGTGGCCTTGAACTCCTGGCCTCAAGCAATCTTCCCACCTCAGCCTCCCAAAGTTCTGGAATTTATAAGCATGAGCCACTGTGCGCAGTCTGTATCTTGTTTTTTCACTTTTCTTTTTGAGACAGAATGTCACTCTGTTGCCCCTGCTGGAATGCAGTGGCACGATCATGGCTTACTGCAGTTCTGACCTCCTGGGCTCAAGTGATTCTCCCACCTCAGCCACCTGAGTAGCTGGGACCACAAGCACCTGCCACCACACCCGACTAATTTTTGTATTTTTTTGTAGAGGTGAGGTCTCCCTATGTTGGCCAAGCTGGTCTCGAACTCCTGGATTTTTTTTTTTTTTTTTAACTTTTCAAAATGCTGTGAAACCATTCTGGGTCAACTAGGAGAGATCTAACACAATCTTTGAAATGAGGGCATTTTACTAAATTGTTCAACCATTTATCTGTTATTGAATATCCAGATCCTCTTCCTTTTTAACATTAGGAAGCATAAACATTACTGCAATAGAGATGTGTTATTTTGTATGATTTTCTAAGTTTCTGGATGGTTGTCACACTGGTCAGTTCACGATCTACCTGGCGTCCAAGCCAGCTGCTCTAGCAGATATTGATGGCTTTGCTTAGCCATTTACTCTTGTTTGGCCTCTAGGTTATTGATTTTTTTTTCCTTCCTCAAACACTGTGTATATCCAGGTTTTAATGTTCACCTGAAGACTTACAGATATCTCTATTTGGACAACATATGGGGCTTTCTTTATTCAATCTTAGAGTTCGATGCTTGAAACAACAGGGAGGTATCAGATTATATTATACTATGGTCTTTTAAATCAGCCAAAGTAGTGGTTCCTGAAGCCAAGACTCAATGCAGAATTCACTGTGGTCACATGTTTCCAGCTCCTCTTGATCTGGGGCCAGCTGACCTTCATACATGTCTTCTCTCACAGACTCTTGGATATTGGCACTGGTTTTTTTTTTGTTTTGTTTTGTTTTGTTTTTTTTTTTTTGAGACAGGGTCTCACTCTGTTGCCCAGGCTAGAGTGTTAAGGATAGTTGCTTTTGCAAAATATAACAAAAATGAATTATGAGAAAAAATAAAAGTGAAAAATAGAAGTCCTAGTTTATAATATTATTAGTTATATTCAACTGATTTAAAATTTCTCTGTTGATTGCTATAAACATTTTTAAATGCTCACACTCAATTTCTACCCATCTCTGTAAATGGGCAACAGACCATACATTAGCTCTGGAGAGAGCACAGGATCCTGTCGAGGAGTTGCTTGGATCTGGGGTGGAGGGTGGGGTTAGCCCCTGAAGAACTGGGTGAGGGAGAATGAAGAAGGAATCTGAAGACCATGTGAAGGTATAGAGACCTGGAGGACAACCTTTGAGCATTTCCTAGTTGAATCTCAATCTGGCCTTACCTGCCTAATAGGTCATTTCCCCTGCACCCAACACACCCTTCCCTGTTTATAGTTACCATTCACCTTTTACAGCATAACATGAGGGCCCAGCTTACACTGATGATTATGTTGATGTGCATATAAGGAAAGTCCAGCCAGGTTTTTTTTTTTTTTTTTTTTTTTTGACAGAGTCTTCCTGTGTCGGCCAGGCTAGGGTGGAGTGCAGTGGTGCAATCTTGGCTCACTGAAACCTCCGCCTCCCAGGTTCAAGCAATTCTCCTGCCTCAGTGTCCCAAGTAGCTGGGATTACAGGTGCACGCCACCACTCCTGGCTAATTTTTGTATTTTTAGTAGAGATGATATATTAGTCTGTTCTCACACTACTATGAAGAAATACCTGAGACTGGGTAATTTATAAAGGAAAGAGGTTTAACTGACTCACAGTTCAGTTTGTCTGGGGAGGCCTCAGGAGACTTACAATCATGGTGGAAAGTGAAGAGGAAGCAAGATACCTTCTTCACAAGGTGCCAGGAAGGAGAAGTCCCAAGCAAAGGAAGAAGAGACCCTTATGTAACCATCAGATCTTGTGGGAGCTCACTCACTGTCATGAGGACAGCATGGGGGAAACTGCCTCCACGATTTAATTACCTCCACCTGGTCTCTCCCTTGACACATGGGGATTATGGAGATTACAATTCAAGATGAGATTTGGGTGGGGACACAAAGCCTAACCATGTCAGACAGGGTTTCACCATGTTGTCCCAGGCTGGTCTTGAACTCCTGGCCTCGAGTGATCCGCCCACCTTGGCCTCCCAAAATGCTGGGATTATAGGTGTGAGCTACCACATCCGGCCCACCAGCCAGGATATTTGAAATTGATCATGGAATAAAATCAACTCTTTCCGACCTTTTCTAAACCACCTACCAACATTACCTCACATACGTGCTACCATTTCTGTCAAAGGGAGGATCTGCTTGAAGAGTACCTTCCCATCTTGGCAATGGAGGATCATCAAATGCCAGATGATGGGGTTTCTCTCACTTTCAGAAATAATTTAGAACTCTTTTCTGTGCAGGAAAGTGCTTCTCAGAAAGCAGTGTTTGCTTGTTGTTACAACACTTTGCAGTATAAAGCCTTCTGTTTGGCAAGGCTCCTTATAGGCATTTTAGCCTCCCAGACATCATATTGTGTTGTTGTCAAAGCTAGACGCAGCATCTGTGCAAATGGGAAAGATGAAGGCTACAGCATTCCCCTACAGTATGACAGAGCTGCCACATTGAGAGAATTACAGAAGGCGAGGGAGACATGTGATGTAATTACCACTTGTGGCGGTAAATGAGTAAAATTTGTTTACCGTAAATCCAAGTTTAAGAAATCTTTTCTTTTTTTTTTTTGAGACATAGTCTTGCTGTGTTGCCCAGGCTAGAGTGCAATGGTGCGATCTCGGCTCACTGCAACCTCCGCCTCCTGGGTTCAAAGGATTCTCCTGCCTTAGCCTCCTGAGTAGCTGGGATTACAGGCACCCACCACCATGCCTGGATAATTTTTGTATTTTTAGTAGAGATGGGGTTTCACCATGTTGGCCAGGCTGGTCTTGAACTCCTGACCTCGTGATCCACTTGCCTCGGCCTCCCAAAATACTGGGCCTGTGCCTGGCCAGAAATCTTCTTTTAAGGAACTTCCTTTCTTTCTTGGTAGTCATAACAGTTGTCAAAACAAATTGATCCTGTTCAGCATTGCTATGGAGAAAATGGGACAATTTTCACTGCTAGGATAAGTGAGTCTTTTCTATGCTAGGTTTTAAGGGTTTGTAAGTACAGGCTTTTTTGTTCTGGATGGTATTTAAATTTAAACGAAAAATAGGGATGTAATCTGCCTCCCTGCCTTAAAATTTAAAACCCTGACAGAATATATAAAACAGATATTGGACATTGGACAGCAGTGTTCCCCAAACGAGGAGAGTCCTTTGTCCAGTTTACTGCCTGGAGCCAGTTTCCAGGTTGCAAAGCAGGGATGGGTGTATTAGGTTTCTCCAGAGAAACAGAACCAATAGGATGGATAGGTAAGTAGGTAGATAAATGAGAGGGGATTTATCATGAAAATTGACTTGAATGATTATGAAGGCTGAGAAGTCCCGTGATATGCATCTGCATGCTAGTTAGCCAGGGAAGCCAGTAGCATGGCTCAGTGTAAATGGAAAGACCTGAGAACTAGGGAGCTGATGGTGTAACCCTCAGTTTGAGATTGAAGGCCTGAGAAACCAGGAGGCCACTGGTGTGAGTCTCAGAATCTGGCAGCCGGAGAACCTGGAGCTCTGATGTCCAAGGGCAGGAGAAAATGGGTGTTCCAGCTCGGAGAGAGAGAATTTTCCTTTCCTCTGCCATTTCGTTCTATCTGGGCCCTCAGCCAATTGGATGATGCCTGCCAACATTGGTTAAGGGCAGATCTTCCTTACTTAGTCCACTGTTTTTGTTTTTTGTTTTGTTTTTTTGAGATGAAGTCTTGCTTTGTTACTCAGGCTGGAGTGCAGTGGTGCCATCTTGGCTCACTGCAACCTCTGCCTCCTGGGTTTAAGTGATTCTCCTGCCTCAGCCTCCAGAGTAGCTGAGATTATAGGCATGCACTACCATGCCTGGCTAATTTTTTGTATTTTTAGTAGAGATGGGGTTTCACCATGTTGGACAGGCTGGCCTTGAACTCCTGACCTCAAGTGATCCACCCACCTCGGCCTCCCAAAGTGCAGGGATTACAGGTGTGAGCCACTGTGCCTGGCTTTAGTCCACTGATTCTAATGCTAGTCTCTTCCTGGAACACTCTCAGACATACCCAGAGATAATGCTTTATCTGCTATCTGGGTATCCCTTTATCCAGCCAAGTTGACACCTAAGATTAACCATCACAAAGGGTAACCCAAATAGACACCAGTGATCTCTCTTGGTAGCAAGGCAGCTAGGACTTGGAGGTGAGAGTACTGAATGGGAAAGAGCTACACACAGAATTTTGGAGATGTATGGAGAGTCCTCTTCAAGTCTTCAGCTGAGTGCTAATCTGCCCATGCTTATGAGGATATCAAGGACAGGGAAGGAATCATCAGAAAGGAGTGGGCAAAACAATCCCTAGAGTTCACACAGGGCCAGGAACAGTTCACATTCTCACCAGCCAGTACACTGGTGAAAAACCTTGCAGTATACTGGGCATTGGGCACTTCTCAGCCTTCATATAGTACTCAGAAGGGTATTGCCTCAGTAGTGGGCCTAGACTAAAGGCCATTATGATCCTACCAAGCAAAACTTAAAAACAAACCTGGAGGATCAAACAATTGCTAAGTGATTTAACTGCATCCCAGCACAAAGCTCAAGAATAGAAACACATCCCATTTCATTGCACGTTGCTTTATTGTGCATCACAGATACTGCATGTTTTCCGAAGGTTTGTGGCAACCCTGCATTTAACAAGGCTGTTGGTACCATTTTTTCCAACAGCATGTGCTCACTTTATGTCTGTGTCAAATTTTGATAACACTTGCAATATTTCTAACTTTTTCATTATATCTATTACGGTGATCTGTAATCAGTGATTTTTGTTTTTGTTTTTTTGTTTTGTTTTGTTTTGTTTTTTGAGACGGAGTCTTACTCTGTTGCCCAGGCTGGAATGCAGTGGCCGGATCTCAGCTCACTGCAAGCTCCGCCTCCCGGGTTTACGCCATTCTCCTGCTTCAGCCTCCCGAGTAGCTGGGACTACAGGCGCCCACCACCTCGCCCGGCTAGTTTTTTGTATTTTTTAGTAGAGACGGGGTTTCACTGTGTTAGCCAGGATGGTCTCGATCTCCTGACCTCGTGATCCGCCCGTCTTGGCCTCCCAAAGTGCTGGGATTACAGGCTTGAGCCACCACGCCCGGCCAATCAGTGATTTTTGATGTTACTACTGTAATTGTTCTGGGGTGCCACAAACTGTGCCCATATAAGATGGCAAACTTAACCTATAAATGTGTGTGTTCTGACTGCTCCACCAACTGGTGGCCCCACCACCATCTGGAATTCTGGGAGAATTCTACCATGCATTTGAGGAATGAATAATACCAAGTGGTATGGTTTGGCTCTGTGTCCCCACCCAGATCTCATCTTGTAGTGCCCATAATCCCCACATGTTGTGGGAGGGACCTGGTGGGAGATGGCTGAATCATGGGGGTGGGTCTTTACTGTTCTCATGATAGTGAATAAGTCTCACAAGATTTGATGGTTATATAACAATGGGAGTTTCCCTGCACAAGCCCTCTTCTCGTCTGCTGCCACATGAGACGTGCCTTTCACCTTCTGCCATGATTGTGAGGCTTCCCCAGCCATGTGAAACTGTAAGTCTAATAAACCTCTTTCTTTTGTATATTGCCCAGTCTTGGGTATGTCTATCAGCAGTGTGAAAATGGGCTAATACACCAAGTTTACACATACTCTTACAGAAAATTGAAGAGCATGGAATGTTTTCCAACTCATTCGGTGAGACCAGCATTACTCTGATAGAACACTCAGATTAACACATTGGAAGAAAAGACAACAGACCAATTTCCAGCATGCATGTATATGCAAAAGTTCTCTAAAACTTTTTTTTGGTAATTAGAATCCAATATTATATTAAAAGGATAGCACATCATGAACAAGCAGAATTTTCGGGAATACAAGTTTTCTTTAACATTTGAAAATCAATCAAAATTCACCATATTGACAGAATAATAATGAAAAACCATATGATTATCTTTTTTTTCTTTTTTTTTTTTGAGACAGAGTCCTCCCTCTGTCGCCCAGGCTGGAGTGCATTGGCGTGATCTTGGGGCTCACGGCAACTTCTGCCTCCTGGGTTCAATCAGTTCTCCTGCCTCAGCCTCCTGAGTAGCTGGGATTATAGGTGCCCGCCACCATGCCCAGCTAATTTTTGTATTTTTAGTAGAGATGAGGTTTCACCATGTTGGCCAGGCTGGTCTCGAACTCCTGACCTTAGGTGATTCACCCGCCTTGGCCTCCCAAAGTGCTGGGATTACAGGTGTGAGCCACTGCGCCCAGCCATGATTATCTTAATAGATGCAGACAGCATTTGACAAAATCCAACATCCATTCCTGCTGAAAACACTGAACAAACAAGAAATAGAAGGAAACTTCCTCAACCCATTAAAGGGCATCTATGAAAAACCTACAGTTAATATTATACTTAATCACAATCAGGAACAAGGCAAGTATGTCCACTGTCCCTAATTCTATTCAACATTTTACTGTAAGTTCTACCCAGTGCAATAAGGCAAGAAAAGAGGTAAAAGCCATCAAGATTGGAAAGGTAGAAGTGAAACTCTTTATTTAAAAAACATGATAATCTATGTAGAAAGTCCTAAGGAGTCTAAAAAAAGTGAATTTAGCAAGTTTGTAAGGTGTAAGGGCAATATATATAAATCAATTGTATTTGTGTGTGGCAGCAGTGAACAACTGGAAATTGAAATAAAAAACCAATACCATTTACAATAGCATCAAACATCATGAAATTTTGGGACTCAACTTGCAAGAGACGTGAAACCTGCACGCTAAACACTGCAAAATATAGCTGAAGGAAATTAAAGAAATCCTGAGTAAATAGAGATGTTAATGGATCATAAGATTCAGTATTGTTTTCAGTGCTCCCCCAAAATGATCTATAGATTCGAACTGATAAAAATCCCAGGAGGCTTTTTGGTAGAAATTGATAAGCTGATTCTTAAAATCATATGAAAATGCAAGGGACCTAGAATAGTCAAAACAACTTTGAAAAAGAACAAACTTGGAGGCCTTACACTACCTGATTTCAAAGATAATGTGGTATCGATGTCAAGAGAAACAAATAGATCAATGGAACAGAGAGTCCAGAAATAATCTATACAACTACATATGGTCCTCAATTTATAATGGGGTTATTTCCCAAAAAACCATCTTAAGTTGAAAATGTTGCTAGTCAAAAATATACTTAACATACTGAACATCATAGTTTAGCCTAGCCTATCTTAAATGTGTTCAGAATACTTACATTACCCTGCAGTTGGGCAAAATCATCGAATATAAAGCCTATTTTATAATAAAGTAATGAATATTTCATGTACTTTGTGGAATACTGAAAGTTATTGTACTGAAAATGAAAAAACAATGGTTATATGGCTACTGGAAGTACAGTTTCTACTGAATGCATATCACTCTTGTACCATCATAAAGTCAAAAAATTGCAGATGAGTGTGTTCATTATCTTGGTTGTGCTGATGGTTCCACTGTGTATACGTATGTCAAAGCACATCAAATTGTACACACAAAATATGTGTAGGTTATTGCATATCAGGTATACCTCAATGAATCTGTAAACAATGTAATGAAAACAAAACAAAAATTGAGAGCAAAGTTTGTAGGCTAAATGGAAAAGAGATACCACCAGGCAGGGAACCAAATAAAGCACAGGGTGGAGGCCCTGGAGGATAACGGTCAGAAGAGGAGAAATGGGGTAGGTCTCTTAAGTCAAAAGGCTGCGAACTTCTCTATCCCATGTTAGGATAGAAGTTTCCAAGTGCTGCATTTGTTTGCTGCCAGATGGCCTTGCCATGCTAGATAAGCACTGAGCCATCTGAAAATGGTCTCCTGCATAGTTTGGTTTCCTGTTTTCCTGTGTATGTGACGTGCTCAAGTTAGGATTATGTCACCCAATCACATCTACAGTGGTACAGCACGCTAGCTGGCCAGGTCGGGGGTAGTCAGTAGTCATATTACAAGCTGCCCATTTCTGGGTTATGCATATCTACTAACAATGGCTATAATATGGAATGGAAATGAACTGTCATCTAACTAAATTTCAGCTCAGTTTCTGGTCTGTATATCAACGATTTCTAAATACTAAGGATGTCAAAATGATTTATATACAATGCTTTTGGTCTAGAACGGGATATACACTCAAATAGTTAATCAAAGGTCTGATCCTTCATGGGCTTAAGTAGAGAGGCACATATTTCTCTCCTGGGGAGGGAAGGGAAAGGACCACAACATTCTAACTCTCTCAGCCAGTCCTCTTCCACTATGCATATATAGGATATGTGGTACTTGGAATTCCTGTACCATACTTAGCCTTTGATATGGCTCTTGAGACTAAGAGACAACAGAAAATGTTGCATTTAACAATCTGTTACAATGCTTGTTAGAGTGTTTTTATAAACTCTAAGGTGTTATGCAAGTGTCATAGTTAATAGCCTACCCAACACCCAACAGATAGACTGGCCATCTTGCCACCCAGGGGCCTGAGGACTAGATAAACCCTCCCTTTGATAGAATTAGAGGGGGTATGGAATTTAGGAATTAGAGTGTAATTAATTACATCAATTATCCCATAGTCTTTAAAATATTTTAAATTTGAAACAAGTCTATTTAAACAGTTTTAAGATTTATGAAGGATGAAACTTTTCATTAAATGAAAGAAATAGAGGGGTTAAGCCAGGAAATCCTATTTTACATTAAGAAAGTTATTAAGAGACACTGGCTTAAACCTTGGTTCCCTCTGAGTTTATAGGGAGAGTTCCCATGAAGTGCGTGGGTGGAGAAGACAAAGACACGGAGGGATGCTGATGAGGAAAGATGGGGGGGTCCTTTTCTGTTGACCAAGAACGCTGGGGCAAAGCACAGTTGAACAGCAGCCTGCCGGCCTCACACCATGGCAACTTTTGAGTCCCATCTTCCCTCATGTGCTGGGGGCAGGAGGTGGTGATAGAGGGTGTGGGTCACGGCCAGAGGTTCCTTTCCTCAAAGCAAACAAGCGAACGCTGCATACAGCTCCCCAAAGCCAGGACTTCTTTCCTTTGGTCAGTATTCTGGGACTTTTATTAACACATTCGATTTTTCTCATTTATTTGCCTTCAGTCAAGGAAAGCTTAGGTTTTCATCCTTTGAACAAATCAGACGTGGCAAACCTTGAAGGAGGGGTGGCTGTCCCCCACCACTGTGCTGCTCAGAATGTCATCAGGTGGGCCGGTGAGAGGAGCACACAGCTGTTCCCAGCTGATAAAGGGGAGAGGAGATTGTGTCCTTGATTTTATTTCACTTTCTGTGGTATGTGTGGGGCATGGTGCCAAGATCTTGTCTTTTTTTTTTTTTTTTTTTAAACTATACTTCTTCAGTTTCATGAAAAGTAATTTAATTTTGTTCTACAGTGAATCCTGATGTTTTTACTTTTCGGGGGTGGAGAGGGTGCTACATTTTTGTTGTTTTCTGTGTCTGACTAGGCAGGGCTTTGGATCCTGTCCTTTGCCCCACCCTGCCCAGGGCCTGCTACTTAGCAAGTACTCTGTAGAAATGTGTTTGAGGAGCAAGGGCTGGAGCACGGATGCCTGAGGTGCAGGCACGGCACTGCTGACTGGAGAGCCAGGCATCAGCATGGGTATTCTTCAGCACAGTTCCTTTCCGGGAGGGTATTTCTTTTCTATGTGCTCAGTGAGAACAGGAGTCCCCAGGATAATTTTAAATAGGTCGGTCTTTTTGTATATACACTGTTCCCCCCTCCCCCCGCCATATGTAAAATGGATTTAGCATATGCCTTTCCAAAACTGCAGTGCCTCACCTCCCCAGACCACTGTGGCTGATGGACTCTGGGCCCCACGTAGAGCCGTGCTGCCCCTACAGCCTGCAGAAGGCCCAGGGTCTGACCTTGGCAATGACTGTGGTTTGTGAAGTAACACAATGACACATACATATTCTCTGAGGGGAACCTTGGTCGCACACAGCCCAGGGAATTTGTGTTATTGTAATTTTGGTTCTGAGGCGTTCTTTTATTATTATCATTATTATTTTTAGTAACAGCTTTATTGTGATATAATTCATCTACCATATAATTTCTCCATATTCAGTATACAGTTCAATATTTTTAGTTTATTCACTGTAAGTGGTGCAACCATCGCCACCATCAATTTTAGAACATCAATTTTATCACCTGAAAAGAAACCCCATGCTTATTAGCCATCATTTCCCACTCCCTATCCCACCCACACCCCTAGGCAACCACTAGTCTGCTTTTCTGACTCTATGGATTTGCCTATTGTAGACATTTTATTATAAATGGAATCATACAACATGTGGTCCTTTGTGTCCGGCTTCTTTTGCTTAGCCTGATGTTTTCGATGTTCATCTGTACCAGTACCTTGTTCCTTTTCGTAGCTGAATACTATTCCACTGTCTGGATAGAGCACATTTTGTTGAGCCATTCATTAGTTAGTGTACATTCCACTTTTAGGCTGAGTTATGCTGCTATGAACATTTGTGTATAATCAGGATTTGTTTTTATATTTTCAGTCTTTGTCACTTTGAACTGAGACATGTACAGGCACACAATTTTGGCTCCTTTTGGAATTCCCAGACACAGTATTTCTTTTTTTTTTTTTTTTTTTGAGACGGAGTCTTGCTCTGTCCCCCAGGCTGGAGTGCAGTGGCGCGATCTCAGCTCACTGCAAGCTCCGCCTCCTGGGTTTACGCCATTCTCCTGCCTCAGCCTCCCGAGTAGCTGGGACTACAGGCGCCCGCCACCTCGCCCGGCTACTTTTTTGTGTTTTTAGTAGAGACGGGGTTTCACCGTGTTAGCCAGGATGGTCTCGATCTCCTGACCTTGTGATCCGCCCGCCTCGGCCTCCCAAAGTGCTGGGATTACAGGCTTGAGCCACCGCGCCCGGCCTTTGACACAGTATTTCTTAATGGCAACGGAAGTCCATGGAGCACATGCCATGTAGCTGAACAGACTACAGGGTAGTTAAAAGGAAGCGCTTGTTTATGCAGCTAAGTAAGCTTGAAATAATTTTCTCTGTACTTTTGATAATTTTCTGTGTGTACCTAAAACATACATTAGCATGCATATTTACCATTTCAAATATGATGGTGAGTTTGGTCAAAAAAATAAGGGTCTGGCCAGGCACAGTGGCTCACGCTTGTAATCCCAGCACTTTGGGAGGCCGAGGCGGGTGGATCATGAGGTCAGGAGTTTGAGACCAGCCTGGCCAGCATGGTGAAACCCCGTCTCTACTAAAAATACAAAAAATTTGCCGGGCCATGGTGGCGTGCGCCTGTAATCCCAGCTACTAGGGAGGCTGAGGCGGGAGAATTGCTTGAAACTGGGAGGCGAAGGTTGCAGTCAACCGAGATCCCACCACTGCACTCCAAAGCGAGACTCTCTCAAAAACAAACAAACAACACAAAACAAACAAACAAAAAAAAACGGTCTGTGCCCTCAAAGCACTCATGTCCAGTCTTGCTGAGGGCAGAAGGGTGGCTGTGGAGTGTGTGTGGGGACAAGCAGACATCCAGCATGTGGGGCAATATGGAGCCTTTGCCGGGGATGAACAGGGCACTGTCAGAGCATCAGGGGACACCTCAGACCAGACTTAGGGTGGGATGGTAGGGAGGCTGGGGGAAGCTTCCAGAAGGAATTTCATGACCATGTTGGAATCCACAGGAGGAATGGGTATAAATGAGCAAGAGAATCAGGGTAGAGAAAGAGGAAGGAGAGTTTCCAAGCAGCAAGTTGAGCATGTTCGGAGCGTCACCTTGAGGGGAACTCAAGGCGAGGTGTAGTGGGAACTGCAGATGAGAGGAGCAGGGAGGGCCCTGGTACCCCTGATAGCTGCACCAGGTGGTTTGGACTTGATCCTATTAGCTGGGAAGCCATTAAAGGAAGCCCCATGAGCAGATCTGCATTTTGGCCACTCAGAAGGGGACACACAGGGTCAAGGGTAGGGTCTTGTTTCCTCTGAAGTGGGAGGGCAAGTCATCTCTGGGGTGACAGTGGGAGGTCTGAGGATGTGGGGGGACTCTGGAAGAACCAGTGTGGAGAACAAAGTGAGCAGGAGGGTTGGAGAAGCAGCTTCAGGGCTATTGAAAAGATGAATATTTTAAATCTGCATCATCAGACATTATGGAGGTCCCTAGGGATGTGGCAAAGCACTACACTTACATAATTGTGCTTCAGTACATCCGTTGCCTTAACTGAGTTGAACTTAGTTGAATTGAGCTGGCTTAATTGAACTGAAAATACCAATAAAAATAGAGAACAAAAACTACCAAAACAAATTCTGTGGATGCTGGAGCACCAGCCATCTTCAGTTTCATAATAGCCAAGACTCAGCAGCTCCCTGGTTGATTTCACATATTTATTCTTGCTTTGAAATGGAAAGCCTGGAAGAGAAGCTAATTATTAAAGGGAATCAAGGAGTCAGGGGTCCGGGGCGGGGGGCGGGGAGGAGATTTACCTGAGCTGTTACTTTGCTGCCACTGGGATGCCACAGTGTCTCAATCCTAGAGTTGGAGGGGAGTTAAACACAGGGCAGGGCAGGATGGGGGAGGCAGCCTACCCAGGGCATGGTTGTGGGGACCTAAGCATGTGTTCCTGCATGCATTGCTCAGTGAGGAACTGAGGCTCAGAGAGCTCCAGATGGTGGCTAGGAAGTAGGTCCATCTGACTCCAAATCAGTGGTCTTCCTGCCCCAGCCAGGTGCCACTCAAGTGAGAATGTAGAGTTGGCAGCAGGGGCCCTGCCATGGCTGTCCGAGGCATGTGGTACACACAAGAAGGTGGCAGAGGAGGCTTCATCATATTGGCCATTCCTTTATTAAACTCCCTTTAGATGGGGAGCCCTCCATGGGGTAAAAGTAGAATTAATCTCGCCTTCTGACCATCTCTGTATCTGTTGCCGCAGATGAGAAACACCATGGAATGGTTTCAGGAGACTAGATATACTTGCCATGGCAAGGCCACAATTATGGGTCTGGTGGGCACTTCAAGTGGCAATTTAGTCTGTCTGTATTAGGCCAGGCTTCTCTTCTAGCTCTGTGATGGGACTGGCTGTCAGGGAAGAGCCCCTGGGGAGGTAAGACCATGCTTATAAGGTCTTGCCACACATGCAGCTGTCAAAGCACCCAGATTACCTCGGAGCAGGCACACAGAACAGCTGAGCATACAACTTCCGCTCCTTTGCTCAGAGCAATGACTTGTGGCTTTTATTCTTTGTCCAGATATGTACCCTCTGGTCACAGCGACCCAGGATGCTGACAGCAGCCGGAAGCTGGCCCACTTGCTGAACGCTGTGACCGACGCTTTGGTCTGGGTGATCGCCAAGAGCGGCATCTCCTCCCAGCAGCAATCCATGCGCCTGGCTAACCTCCTGATGCTCCTGTCCCACGTCAGGCATGCGAGGTACGTGCTCTCCGGAGCTGCTCCGCTCGGGCGTGGGGTGGGATTATGTGCTCAACGGAGGGTGAAGTGATTTGGGAAAAGTGTCTGCAGGTTAAGGAAAATGATGCCTGAAAGTGAATGGGGGATTTGTCAACTCACACACCTGTAGCCAAAGATGGGTACAGAGTGGACATGGAAGGAATGTCATGTGGTATCTTACAAGATCTGCATAGCAACCACTGGTGGTTCATCGGTTTTTCAGTTGCTGGGGTTTATAGCCTGTTTATGGACTCCTAAAAGGGGCAGTTCCTCCCCTAACATGAACTGCCACTCTTCTTTATACCACCCAGGGCTGAGGCCCTGAGGTCATTTTTTGTGGAGAGGCTAAGACCCGCTCTCCTAGATGGCCCCTCGAGCTGGTGATATGGAGAAGTGCACAAATGCTTCCCTAAGAGTTGTTCTTTCGATGGCATCAGGAAATTAAGGATAAGACTTAAGAGAAGTGGTGGGCCCAGCAGATTTAGGAAGGAAGGGCTGTGGGTAGGGCATGTTTCTCATCAGGAAATGTAATTGTGCGTGCTGATGAAGAGGGTGTGTAGTGGTGGCTACTGTTGGTACAATGATGCTCAGTGCTTGGTGTCACCCACGATGAGGGTAGCCTTGCCCTGGAGCTGGAGGAGGGGAGGGGAGGATAGAAGGTAATTAATTGGTCACTGAGGAGGCAAGTCTAAAGGCTATGCAGAAGGACAATATACACCTCAAGAATCTTAAGTGAGAGGAGATGAAGACCTCTGCCTTTCCCCTTTAATGATTACTCAGCATACAGCCATTTGCAGAACAGATCCTGTTTGTAGATTCCTTCAGTGTGAATTTATCTGCTTGCTAAAATTTCTTTGTAACCCCAAAATCAATATTCGTGGTGTTTTTGAGGTCATGAACAGAGTGGCAAAAACTTTGAGTTGCCCTTCATGCACAGTCCCAGCTGAGACGGAACAAGCAGCTGCTCTCCTACTGTCAACAAGTGTCCTTTACTTGGTCTACTTAGTGCCATGGTTTTACATTTTTGAGCCTTTGGTGAATGACTTCATTGTTGAAAATGGCCCCTGGTGTGGGGCTGAAGAGCTGTCTAGTGTTCCTTGGTGTGAAAAAGCTGTGATGTGCCTTATGGAGAAAGTACGTGTTAAGCTTTGCTCAGGTGTGAGTTATAGTGCTGTTGGCCATGAGTTCAATGTTAATGAGTCAATAGTATTGATTACATAAGGCATCTTTAGAAGGAAACACACATAAAACAAGGTTTTGTATTGATCAGCTGATGAAGATGTGGCCAGAGGCTTGCAGGAACCTAACCCTGTATTTCCCCTAGGAGTGAGGAGTCAGTGTTCACAATGATTTTATAGAACATGATTACTGCAAATAATGAGAATCTATTGTCCTATGTGCCAGGCCATCATGGGTGTGTGGTGGGACACAGAGGCTGACAATGTCCTTGCCCTTGAGCCTAAATTATCAGGGGGAGCTGGATGCATGAGCCATGGATAAATGGGCTGAGGGAAGAGTGGAGTTAGGGGTGGGGTAGACTGACTCTGAGCAGGGAGCTGGGGAAGTCTTCGGTGTTCCTGTGGCTGCCTTGGAGGAGGGAATCTCAGCAACTTTTTGTCCCCATAGTAACAAGGGCATGGAACATCTGCTCAGCATGAAGTGCAAAAACGTGGTCCCAGTGTATGACCTGCTGCTGGAGATGCTGAATGCCCACGTGCTTCGCGGGTGCAAGTCCTCCATCATGGGGTCCGAGTGCAGCCCGGCAGAGGACAGTAAAAACAAAGAGGGCTCCCAGAACCCACAATCTCAGTGACGCCTGGCCCTGAGGTGAACGGGCCCACAGAGGTCACAGGCTGAAGCGTGAACTCGTGTGTTGGGAGCCTGGGCTTCATCTTTCTGCTGTGTGGTCCATCATTTGGTGATGGCAGGCTTGGTCTTGTACCGTCCTTTCCTTGCCCTCCCCAACTCCCAGGAGTCAGGGTGAGGAAGCCATAGTTTTCCTTGTTAGCGGAGGGCACATTTGAATGCAGCGTTTCCACACTGAATGGCCTCATAGGATCTCAATGTGGTATTCTTACTTTCCATCTTCCTTCCTTCCCTTTGTGAAACATCTTAAAGGTTTTGGAATGAATGGTGGAAATCTGACTTGGAAGGGCCGTGAATCAGAGGGGAGAGGAAGTGACCTGCTTACAGGAAGTGGGCTAACCCTTCTTTTGCAGTACACACTACCCTTCCCTTTGAGAGTTGACCTTTGTATGCTTTTTTCTGGACCACTTGATTGTAAGATTGAAAACCCCCATGACATCTGCGTACTTACCTCCCAGGCCTGTGGGGACTGATCATATCATGATGCTTATTCTGTCAAAGGCCAGAGGGACTGTAGTCAAGCTGGGATGTGAGTCATGTTCTCTCCCTGACCTTGCTGCCAGCTGCACAGATTTGTCCCTCTTGATTTGCATTCACAGAGCCTGCCAATAATTTGGGGTATGTGTATATGAACATGTGATCATTTTCATGGAGAACTGTGGGAGATACAAATCTCCCTGCTCCTGGAACTGCCCTTCCTTAAACCTGTTGTCCCATTGGGCCAGGATGGGTGCTGGAGAAAGGCCGTGTTTGCAGGAATGGGGTTCTCTCCCGTGGGTGTGGGTGACAGCCACAGTGTTTCCCTGGGGCACTGTGGATGCAGTTTCCATCTTGTACAACCTCATAAGTAGCAGCCACAACTGCCACATCAGCTACCCCAAGTAGTCAGGGACACTTTGGGCTGTGGATGTGCATGGCATGCTGTTTTATGGGTGGATGAGTAGCTAGGCACCCCAGCGTGTCAGTTCTGGGGCCACACTGTATAGCCTTGATGAGTACACCCCTTGAACAAGACCCAGTTTGTGAACTCTCCTTAAACAGAAATATTTAGGGATAATTATTTATAGCAAGAAAAAAATTCTTTTACACTTGAGAGCGCTTTTAAAAATATTTTCTTATTGGAAAATTTATATGGTGGGCTGGGTGAAAAAGAAACAGTAAAAGTATTAGTTCTTATTCCAAGTGGAACCATAAACAGGATATGAAGAAGGGCACCTCTGAAATGTCAAAAACACAGTGAATGTGCAAAATGAGTAACAGCATACTTTGAAAGTGAGCAATTAAATAATCATGTTTCATTATTGCAGTAATGTTTTAAACAATTACCTTGTGATGTGATATTAAATATATATTTTTAAAAAATATGTTCACTTTGGCTAGCACATCCTGTATTTACTAAGTCATTAGGAAGATTACATTCAGTGTTACCAAGACTGGTTTTTGCTAGTAAGACCTTGAATAATCTGTAATTTTGATATTGGTGCAATGTTACTAAAAGTTGAGCTTAGCTGTTTCAGAAACACTTGGACAAGTACCTAGAGAACACACTGATGTCTGCGTTCTGAGGCAGTTTGAAGTTATTCTTAGTGACTCAGTGTTACAGCCTTAGTAAGATTTAGTACAGGCAGGATAAGCTTGGTTTCATAGGAACCAGGGAACCAGTGTTAGTGTCAGCTTGTTTCCTCCTGATCAGCCTAGAATGCCCCACTCCCAATAGAGGGGTTTGGAAGCTGGAGAGTAGGAAGAAAGAGGCAAAGAAGGCAGCCTTCAACAACTCATTATGTGCCAGTGAAATTCTATTAAATGTATTTTTAAAAGAGATTACCAGGTAACAAAAACATAAAAAACCAAAAAAAAGGCCAGATGCGGTGGCTCACGCTTGTAATCCCAGCACTTTGGGAGGTTGAGGCGGGTGAACCACTTGAGCCCAGGAGTTTGACTCCAGACTGGGCAACATGGAGAAACCCTGTCCTACGAAAAATACAAAAATTAGCCAGGTGTGGTGGTGCAGGCCTGTAGTTCCAGCTACCTGGGAGGCTGAGGTGGGAGGATCACCTGAACCTGGGGGGATCAAGGCTGTAGTGAGCTGAGATCATACCATCATACTCCAGCCTGGGTGACAGAGAAGACCCTGTCTCAAAAAAAAAAAAAAAAAAAAAAAAAAAAAAAATTAACGTGGAATATATATATATATATCTATTTTTTTTTGGAGAGTAGATCTTAAGACAGATATGCTCACTTCTACTCCTGGGAGTGAACTGGCAATGGCAATCCCTTTAGAGCCTCGAGTGGGCAGTCTCAGGAGCGCCGCACAGTGAGTTTCCAGCTGAGCTATTCTCACCAAATCTCCCTCTGTTCTCACGGCACCCCTCTGTCAGGCCTGTCTCATAGTCACTGCCCACCAGGACTGACTACAAAAGATTTGACCCTAAAATAGTCTTGAAGGGATTTTTCTAAAAAAATTAAGGTGGGAACATGAGACAAAGCTGTCAGCCTAGTAACAAATCTGAGGACTCCTAACTGCATTAAAAATAAAACAGTGCAAAATCGATGGGAGCTGTGCAGTGCGAGTCTTGATCTGGAACACTTCCCCTGCTAACTCAGCTGGAAGGGCAACTATTTTAGATTTCAGTAAGGAAGAAACATCAGTTACCAATACTTGGCAGAGCCATATTATATATCCATATATATTTATATGTGTAAGTGGAGTTGAAGCAATTCTAGAATTTTCTAGCATGTGAAAACAGGGTTTGGTTCTTATGACATCTACTAAGGGACTTTATAAATTCAAAGTGAACCTTCTGTTTATAGGCCTATTTTGAAACAAAGTATCTTCATTTAATAAGATTTGACACTGTTTTTTTTTTTTTTTTGAGACAGGGTCTGACTCCTGTTGCCCAGGCTAGAGTGCAGTGCAGTGGCGCCATCATGGCTCACTGCAGCCTCGACCTCCTGGGCTCAAGCGATCCTCCCACTCAGCGCCCCATCCCACCCCATTCCCGCCCTCGCCGAGTAACCAGGACTACAGGTGCACACCACCACACCTGGCTAATTCTTTTAGTATTTGTAGAGATGGGGTTTTACTATGCTCCCCAGGCTGGTCCTGAACTCCTGGGCTCCAGTGATCTGCCTGCCAAGGCCTCCCAAAGTGCTGAGCTTACAGGCGTGAGCCACTGTGCCCAGCCCCGCCACATTTTTTTTCAGTTGCTGAAAACCTTTTAAAAAGATGAAAACACATTATTTAGTACCTAAAGATAATATTTGTGCCAGACACAGTTCTCAATGCCTCAGATATTCATATTTAATCCTTATTATAATAACTGCTATTGTCCTGATTTTCTGGTTGTGGCACTAGACAGGGTCTAAGCAAACTCGCTCAAGATCACATGGGGAGGTGATAAGAGCTGAATGCAGGCAGTCCAAGTCCAGTGCTGACAGTGACCATGCACTTCAACCAGTTTAAAAATCTAAAGACAAATATTTTAAAACTGCAGAATCTGTCTGTCAGGTGCAACACGACATGCATGGCTGCTGTAATTTAAATGGGGCCCCCTTGTAATACCCCCTTACCTCCCACCACAATGTCCAGAACACCCCTACAGACACAGTAAGTTTGTAAACCTCTCACATAAAAGTTTAACTCCACCTTTCATATCTGTGTAAATTAAAGCCCATGGGGGCAAATTCACCTATTCGAGGTTGTAAAACTACCCATATTCGAGGTTGTAAAACTACCCATGGCAAAGCTTGGACTGGCACGCAAGTCTTCTGCTTGCCCAGCGGGCCAGTACTGCTCCTGCCCCCGGACTTGCTTCTGTGAGAATCTGCTTTGTGAGCTGAGTCGCAGCAGAATGGAGGGGTGGTAAAGTTAGGGTTGTCTTCTGCTGTACCTTTAGATCCCGTCTCCTCAGCTTAGGTGGGTCTGCATGAACCTTTACAGAACAGCAGCAACGACAGATGGAAAAATAAGATGCATTCTATTATTCCCATCGTCCCATCCCAGGCTCGTGAGCTAGTGGGTACTGCGATCTGTGACTGCTTTCCCCAAACACATGGAACATGTTCCTTGGAAGTGTACTCGTGTAAAACTCACACCTTTTAGGCACTGATGCTTCCCTGTGGTGTGATATACTATAGTATCATAGTGTGAAAACACGTGCCACTTCTTTTATAGCTCTCAAACTTGCTGGAATTTTGGCTCCAGTGGCGGCTCTTAAGATGCGCATTGTCTGTGATGTATGACTGTAGTGCCATTTCTGTTGCTTTGGGTCAAGGATTTTTTTTTTTTTTTTTTGAGACGGAGTCTCGCTCTGTCGCCCAGGCTGGAGTGCAGTGGCACGATCTCAGCTCACTGCAAGCTCCGCCTCCCGGGTTTATGCCATTCTCCTGCCTCAGCCTTCTGAGTAGCTGTGACTATAGGCGCCCGCCACCACGCCTGGCTAATTTTTTGTATTTTTTTTTAGTAGAGACGGGGTTTCACTGTGGTCTTGATCTCCTGACCTTGTTATCCGCCCGCCTCGGCCTCCCAAAGTGCTGGGATTACAGGCGTGAGCCACCGCGCCTGGCCTTTTTTTTTTTTTTTTTAATTCCAGGGATCCTATTCACTTGTAGGACCGGCCACTGGTAACTGGTAGTGGGTTTCCTCTATGGGAAGCACATAAGGAGTGGCGATGCCAGCTGCGAACAGTTCCCGTTGACTGTACAATGGATGTTTTTGCCGCTGTTTCCTCTGTTGGGTGTCTCAATGCCTTAACTGTGAGTCCTATGCCTTTTATCAGTGTGTACCTCAGAGCCTGTTGGTTGGCTATCATTTGCCATTTTCTCAGATGAATGCTTTGTACCATTACACTAATTTGTTGATTTCATTTGCAGGCTTTACATTTGGGCCTTGTAGAAATGAATGTTTGCTGCTATGTGAAAGCAGATTGTGAGACCTGCTTTCCCTTCCCCCAGGGAGTGTCTTCCTTACTGTGTCCCTTTAATGTCTGTGGCACTGTCGCAGAGAGTTTAACATGATATAAATAAAGTGTTTCATTATTTTGGCTTTAAAAATGTATTTGTTGGGGGCTGAGTGTGAGAACTTAATTAGGCTAAGTAGTGTCTACATTCTATTCTGAATTCTAGTATTTTGGGGTTAGAGAGTCCTTTGAGAATTTGATGAAAACCAGGGCTAGTTTTCCTGGGAAAGGGCATCTGAACACAAACGGTTGAGTACGATTTCAGAAGAGTGAAGAAGCTCTGCTTTAATGTATGGCTTCTTAAAAAGAACAATCTCATGTTTAGTCAGCTCATCTCACACCTGTGATTTATGACCACAGGTCCCGTGTACACAAGTAAAATGGGGCCCACACAAGTCCTGGTATCTAGTGCATCAATTATTTGGATAGATTTTCTGTAATCATTCTATCTGAGTTTGATTAGAATTATATCCTTTAGAGATGGGGAGAAAAGCAATTCATTCATTTGAAGTTATCTTAGTGCCAAGAGTCATATGAAAATGTCCCTTGCATGTGGGCAACGAAAGATTTGCAGACGATATAAAACCCAGACTACCTCATAAAAGAGTTTTGGGAATACACTGAGCTCTGAGTGAAAGAAGCTACAGTGGCCTCCCTGGAGATGGGGGGTGCAAACCAGCTTAAAGGCCTTCATCCTGAGGAAGAGACGAAAATTGATATGCACAGTATTAGGCTTTGAAATGCAGACCACACTTCCTTTCACGGCAACTTTGACTTGTCCCACATCTCTACTTAAGGGCAGAAAAGGCCTCTCACTCACTCACCTCATTTGGAATGGAAGACGGAGATACTCTTTTGCCTGAAGCAACGGATGGATCTGTGACCTTCTAATCAACTCGGTGGCCTAAAGAAAAATCTTGGGTAACATTTTCACTTCAGTTTCCCTCTGGGATCATTGTAACCCATGAAAATAATTTTAAAGAGTTAAACTACTTTGAAGTTATGTGGTTAAAAACCACCTTCCTTTCTGTATCAATCCAACAATTTGGTAACTTTAAACACTGAAGGTAAAGTGAAGACAGATTCTCTTCAGATGGTCTCCCTAACTGCCCAGGCTTGCGGATGTCTCACTCATGAGGGGCACCAATGTGGAAAATTGGGGCTCCAGCTACTGATGAGCTTCACTGCTTTCCCCTGAGGTTTGTGCTTTGCAGAGAAGGGGAGGAGGGGACTGGGATTGTGTGGTCAGCTGTGTCTGCCAACAGATGCAGGTTAGGAACTAGGAACTGTGTTCAGTATCTTCCAATCAAGAAAGGGGAAATGCTGATGCCTATCCTCTTTGTTTAGGTAGAAAGTAAAATGTTACTGGACTTAAATGGACAACAAGGGGCTTTGCCTGTTAATTTACCATGGAGCAGGCTGGGAATCCAGGCACGGTGGCTCACATTTTGGGAGGCTAAGGTGGGCAGATCACTTGAGGTCAGGAGTTTGAAACCAGCCTGGCCAACATGGCAAAACCCTGTCTCTATTAAAAATACAAAAATTAGCCAGGCATGGTGGGGTGTGCTTGTAATCCCAGCTACTCAGGAGGCTGAGGCATGAGAATGGCTTGAACCTGGGAGGTGAAGGTTGCAGTGAGCCAAGATTGGGCCATTGCACTCCAGCCTGGGTGACAGAGTGAAACTCTGTCCAAAAAAAAAAAAAAAGGAAACTGGGTATAAGATCCCTCCCTTCGTGTCCACCTCTCATGCCATGTTGCCTTTGCCATTCCCTACAGCATCTGAAGGTCACACACTGAGAATTTACACATACACAAGGGTCCAGAGCTAAAAGTTAATTCTGTAAAAGTTAAATAAGACTTACTAGTTTAGAATAAAAGGCCCTCCCCAGTATTTTAAAAATAATTTTTGTTCTTTGGAAGATTAAGCATACCTTTGAACTGCTTTGTTATAGAATTCAGTACCACAGAAGTCTGGCTAATTTTGTTTTTTAATGAGAAACATCTGAGTTGTACATATCACAAACAGCTTCAAGTTTCCGTACCAACCCCCACCCCCTCAACCCGAACCCCCGCCGTGGCCAAACGGCTAAAACCCAAAGCATCACTTTGGATGTGAAAAAGTCTTAGAAAATTTAACTTACAAAAACATCTCTATCAAGTCGGTAGTTTGGCTTTTACTGTACATTAGTCAAAAGCTCCAGCTAAAATCTGATTTTTTAAAAAAATCGAAGTTTACATTATTCATACAGATTGGGCATTGTTAAAAAATATGCACAAATAACCACATCCATGCAATATAATTTCTTAAAAAATTTAAAGCAATAGAAAAGAGCAGAGCTAGGTACTGAACAGAACATTTTGGTGTATAACTGGTAGCTCAAAATTGCCAGCTGATTGGAGTAAAACTGATTCTAAACATATTAAATGTGATTGTTTCCATCAGCTAAGGGTGCCTACGAGTTTCTGAACCGTTTCTAGGGTGGAATGTGCTCGCTTGCTTCTATAATATACGTGAGGGACACCACTGCTCATTGACCATACCTACATTATAATAATGCTGTTTTACAAATAAACCAGAATTCACAAAGTGCTTGGCTCTTCAGGAAATTGACATTTCCAGAGATCCCTAAACCAATCAACTAGTTTTGCCAAAATACCCGGGGCAACTGCCGCACAGGTTCCCTGCCCCTGGGGAGGAACACGATTTGAAAGCTGCCCTGGGCTTTCAGAGAGCGTGCTGGGCAAGCCCAGAAGAAGGTGTCTGCATAGGTCCCCGGACCTTGCCAACACTAAGTCACTCAGATTGGTCTGGGGCCACGTGCTGGGCACCCTTAGCAATCAGGCAGGTGGTGTGGCCTGTGGCCAGCTACGTCCTCTATGTCGGGGGTGGCCCGTTGGTGTACCTCAGCATGGGGTAAAAAGACCGGGCAAAGTTGTTTGCCTGAGTGCAGCTGTAGTCTTCTTCGGAGGAGGGCAGAAGGCAGGCCAGGAGCAGCAGCAGCAGGAGCAGCAGCTGCAGGGGCAGGGCTGCCCGGATCACCCTCGAGAGGAAGGAGCGCTGTGGCCGTGTGCTGCCGGGGACCCTGCCAACAGAGGAGGTTGAGAGCCGATTGGGAGGCTCCACAGGCACGACCCACTCTAGTACCTGACCCCTCGCTTATGTAAGAAAGAAATCCAAGACCTGAGATTTAAATGGGGCCAACGATTGGGGTTCAGTTTCAGAGGAGAAGACCAGCCCTTTCCAGACAAAACAAAACCGATTTTTGCAAGGACCTTGATAGTGGCATTGGCAAGACTGAGGCAGTGGGAGTGTGGAGCAGGGGAAAGGACTGCTGTCACGGTAAAGCCCTGTTACCTGCTCTCTGTCTCCTCCTCGCCTTCTGTAGTTCTCGCTGCTCTGAACTGCTGGGTAAAGAAACTCCAGTTAGTAAGGTGAAGACAGTTTAGTCCTATCAATGATAAAACAAAAAAATCCTCCCTTAAATTATATACCACCTTTATGTTGTGTTATAGCCAAACTTTGGAGACTAGAGTAATACAATTGAGATTAAATGTCACCTGAGGTAGGAAATAATTCAGTTCATCTACTCAAGAGTTTCAGGGTCAAGTTTGTTGATCTGTTTTTAATGGCAAAATCAGGAAAACCCTTTAGCAACACTAAGAGCTCTCGTTCACAACCTACGGTGCTCCCAAAGAAGAGTGACTAGAAGGCAGACTTTAAGTTCTTAAAAAGAATATTTTAATTAAAAAAAAAAATTGGAGTAAGCCTCTCTATGGGTCAGCAGAGACCTGTGCTGTCCTGAAATGGCTAATGGGCTCTTGGAATCCAAAGTGTCCCTCAACTCAGTGACTTTCAAAAATAGCCAGTGAGGTTCTCACAGAAGGAAAGGGGCTGCTTACCTTTGCTCGGGGAGCTGGCACGGATGCTGTGGGAAGCTGGTCCCCTAAGTCTACCTCATCGAAGCTGGGCAGGGGTGGGGTTGGGTTCTGAAATTAAGACCCCAAAGGTTGAGTACAGAAATGTGTTTCACGCAGATTCTTCATGATACAGCTCACCCTCCCCCAGCTTAAATCAAACTTTTTTGTTTGTTTTAGACAGTCTCACTGTGTCACCCAGGCTGGAGTGCACTGGCACAATCACAGGTCACTGCAGCTTTGACCTCCCAAACTCAATCCTTCCACCTCAGCCTCCTGAGTAGCTGGAATTATAGGCATGCACCACCGCAACTGGTTTTGTATTTTCTTTGCAGAGATGGGGTTTCACCATGTTGCCCAGGCTGGTCTCAAACTCCTGGACTTAAGTGATCCACCTGCCTTGACCTCCCAAAGTGCTGGGATTATAGGCATGAGCCACTGTGCCCAGTCTTAAATCTTTCCTGAAGGGGCTCTTCTATTGCTCTCACTCCCAACAACAACAGACAAAAAGGAATGTAAACAAGGAAAAGTCAACCCATATTAAAAACCAACCCATAGCACAGAGCTGGGGAGACTGAGTTTAGCAGCAGCAGTTCGAGTTGACGGTGAGCTCATCACAGGTCAGTGATGAGATCATGTGGCCACCAAGAGAGTCTAGTCTAGGCTGCTTAGGAGAAAATAGACCTGCCCTAAGTCTGGTGAGGCCACAGTCTGGGCATTCCCTTTGTTTTGAGTTGGATCCCAGTTTAAAGTAGGCCAGGTGCGGTGGCTCATGCCTGTAATGCCAGAACTTTGGATTCCTTGAGGTCAGGAGTTCAAGACCAGTCTGGGCAGCATGGCAAGAACCCTTCTCTACAAAAAATACAAAAATTAGTCAATTCCTTTAAAAAAAAAATTTAAAAAATTGTCACCCCCTACCCCCTTTTAAAAATGACAAAACAGATTCAAAGAGCACATATAGCTCTTTAAGTCTGCACAGCTAGAAAAGGGCACGACATGAGGCCCTGCTCGGACCACCTGGCCCTTGCTTCTGGCCTCTGTCTTAGAGCATGGCTGCAACACTGCTGTCCTGTTTGCATGTAATATGGTAATCTTTACATTTAAAAGCTACAAGTAGACTCACCTGGGTTCCCTGCAAGGACATTAAATCTTGGGACACTTGCTCTCGTAACTGTTTGAGTTTCTTCTCAATAACATGCACCTTTTCTTCAGCTTCAATGTAGTCTTCTCCATGTCCCTTAATGAGAAGGCTGTTTGAAGTCTCCTGCAGCAAGTCCACTTGAGGCTGACGTTCTACCAGCTCCTTTTCCAGTTGCTGAAAACAGAAAAAGTGTGTGAAACACTGACTTGTCCAAAGGGAAGCGAGTGTGGACACACGAGGTTTTTCTCAGTACCAGAAAAGTTCCAGACTCAATGATGGGTAGTACTCAACTCCAGAACCTTCTGTTGCTCGTATCTGCCTGTGTCCTCCAGCCCAGCACTATTTAGATAGCAAGTGGATTATACCCTGCCCCTATTTTTAATTTCTTTTCACTCTGAAGGCAATTGTGATGCTGGAGAAATTAGAGGAAAGAAGTGAGGCAAGTGGTGTGGCAAGACCAGGTCCCTCATCCACCACGGAAGGAAGTAAAGGGAAACTCTAAAGTCAATCACGCGAGAAACAGCAGCATAACCATAGAGGTTCACACCAGGCAAACGGGCTTTAATTGTTAAGGGTGGTTATCTTGCTTGCAATATGGCCACTAGACACATGTGGCTATTCATTTATTTATTTTTTTGAGATGAAGTCTCACTCTGTTACCCAGGCTGGAGTGCAGTGTCACGATCTGGGCTCGCTGCAACCTCCACCTCCTGGGTTCAAGCGATTCTCATGCCTCAGCCTCGCAAGTAGCTGGGATTACGGGCGCCTGCCACCATGCCCAGCTATTTTTTTTTTTGTATTTTTATTTTATTTTGTATTTTTAGCAGAGATAGGGTTTCACCATGCTGACCAGGCTGGTCTTGAGCTCCTGACCTCAAGCGATCTGCCCGTCTCAGGCTCCCAAAGTGCTGGGAGCCACCGTGCCTGGCCTACATGTGGCTATTTAAATTAACTAAAATTAAAAATTCAGTTTCAGTCACAATAGCCACATTTCAGGTGCTTTAAGCCACATGAGGTTACTAGACAGTGCAGATGCAGGTCATCTCTATCACTTCAGAAAGTTCTACTGGACGCCAATGCTCTAGAGACTGGGGCTTTGCAAACATTTTAGGAAAACTATATTTTTAAACAATGGCTAGCACTCTGATTATAATATTTAAACCACATACAGATTTATGGATGAAAATGTCACCTTGAGCACCAGTGAGAATAGAGAAATCCCATCTTGGTGTGTTAGTGACAAATGCATGAGGACATGACTCTCCTCCAAGAAGAACCATTTTTCCATAGTGGATACAGAAAACCCACCCAGCTCATCACAGGTGTGGCGCAAATGAGCACCATATTTCTCCCCAGTGAGCAGGATTCACAAGAGAAAAAGACTTCCACTCAAATGGCCTTAAGTTTCTCAGGATATCGAGAGCACCTATGTCCTCAGTTCTGTGGACTGTGGCTCTCCATTCCTGCAAGTCATTTGGCTTCAGAACGATAAAGGGCTGCTCGGTAAACACCAATTGGAGGAATACTAGGGCTGAACTCGTGCATTACAGGCAAACACCACTGGCACAGTTCCTGAAATACTAGGCGAGGCTACCTGAGTGTGCGGCCTCTCTGGGGATGACAGAGGCTGGTGGCAATACAGAGCTCCTGGGAGGAAACTTACCATTAGTTCCCTCCGACACTCCAGAAGAGCCTGGGGGTCGGCCTTCGGATCGGTGACATGAGCCTTCTGCCTCCGGTTCTCGGCACTCGCTAACCACAGCAGCAGATTTTGACTCAACTGGTGGAAGTCCTTAAAAAACAGCACACATCAGAGCCCTGCCATGTCTTAAGAGTCCTGGAAGAGGGCATGCTAGGAACATGGCTTGCTGCTTCCAATCTATCTCAGTCATTTGCTTTTCTGGCCTTACCCAGTGAATACAAGGGCCAGCTTTAAACTAAATGCCAGGGCCCCAGAATGAGGCAGAGGAAAGAAGGCAGGCACTCGGCACAGTGCCAGGAGGTAGCAAATGAAAATGCCACTATGAAGGTGGGGCTTCAGGATGCCCGGCTGATTTTACAGATGAAGGCCACACGCATTCCTCAGCCAATCTGCTGGGGTCCAGTGGTGGAGGGAAACAATCCAACAGGACAGGCTGGGGTGTGCTCACGTTCCCTGAGACACAGCCAGAGCTAGGCAGTGGTGCAGAGCTCACACCCGCTGTGCATTTACTGTGTCAGGTGCTGGGCTAGGATTACACACACTGCCTCATTTACTCCTAAAAAAGAACCTTAGGAGGTAGACATGGAATGATTCCCATTTTCAGATAAGAACACTGAGGTCTAGGAGGTTCAATGCTTTGCGCAAAGTCACATAGCTATTAAGCAATAACTGCTCCTCTGCTTCAAGGCCAGGTCTCTTTATCACCCCGGCAAAAGGACAAGAGGAGCTGTGGGGTAGCACCTCTAACCCACAGGTCACTTGCAGGAACCCTGACTCCAGGAGCGGCTCTGGGCCTGGGCAACGGCGAAGAGACCTGGGACAGGGAGTGGGTCTCTGAGATGGCCGGTGAGCCTCTGTGGAAACAAATGGTAAAGCGCATGCTTCCTGACACAAGCCACATTTGGCTGCACCGAAGCAGCCTGACCATGATAAAAATATCTGCTGCTCCCACCACGTGGGCCTGGGCGCCTCTGGGAGGCTGGGTGCTGAGTCAGCGTACCTGGCACTGCATGAGCGACTGTCGTAAGCCCCCTCTCCAGCTGTCCACTGCGCCCTGTGCCGCTTCCCAGAGCAGGCTCAGCTGGCGGAGTCTACTTTGGAGCTCTGTGGATTCGGGGCTCTCGGTTTGCAGAAATTCCTTGCTGCTCACGTTGACAGAGACCACTAATGCCTTGTAGGTGTCAAAGGCTTTCAATATCTCCTACCACAGAGTGAAAAGATGAGGTTAGGAGCTCTGAAAGTAGGGAGGAGGGGCTCATTTTGAACCTCAGTAGGGTACAAATTTTCCACACAGTCTTCCAAGCTGCGGCCGCAGAAATGAGAGTGACCTCGCCTGTGACTGGCTGGGAAGTATCCGGGGAGGGAGCTGCCTTAAGGTCCGTGAACTTGGCCAACAGGGCCCCAAGGCACAGGCCTGCTGGAGGGAGGAGACCCTGCTCTGCAACTGGCTAATGTTTCTGGACCAGACTAAAGGTCTTTCAGATAAAGTATATGTGGTTATCCTGCATTTGCTCCTAGATATCCCAGAAATATTAATTCCTAATATATTAACACACATAGCAAAATAAAAGTACAAATATGAGGGTATCTGGATCCCCCAAAATCCCTGCCCTGGGTCTCAGGAGCTCAGGCTAATGCTCAGGGCACCCTTAAAGCACAGGGCTCGAACTGTCCCTTTGTAGCTCCCTGGGCTAGTTCCAGTGGGGTTAGGACTTATGTAGGTGACACATCCTAACTGCATAAAAGGGTAATGAGATCAGGCCATGGGATTCATCTGTAGATGAGCTGGTCCTTTCCCAAGCCCTTTCAAGGAAGGTTCCACCACTAGTCCTTCCTTGCCACCTATGGAACTGAAATGGAAGAGAGTGACCTCTACATACACCCTCTGCAAGCTGCGCCTATGCCACTAATACACGTGATCTGTTCGTCCAGCATAGCAATGCATTCACATGCACACTCTGAATCACTCTTCCCCGCCACACCTCTAACTCACCTGCAGTCTCTTCACACTCAGTTCTATTTCCTGGATATCAGAGGGAGGCTTTGCCATCTTTAACATTTCCAGCTCTGCTTCAGTTTTTTTCAGCCAAGTGGTGATGGCGCTGATATCAGAGTTCAGCTGTTGCAAATTTTGTTTTATTTTGAGTTTATTGTGAAGCTCTTGTGCTTGAATCAGCGCCCATCTGTCAAAGGCACCTGGAATTTAAAAATCGCCAATTAAAAAAAGCAACAATGCAACAGATTTCTCTGCCTCCAGCTAATTAGGGGTCAGAGTGAGTTAAAAAAAAAAAATGTAGGGGATTCCCCTGACAGAAGGGTCAGGTTTTGGGAGTTCTCTCTTCTCCTGGAATGTGGAATAGCACATGATCTGAGGCCTGCACTCCCAGAGGCTGGAATGAAGTGGAGGTCTATGTGCTACAGTTTCACGCTCAACAGGTCAGTTCATGCTGAATCTTTTCAGTTTTCTCCTTTGGTCCACAAATGACCAGGTCGATGCTGTCAGCTTTAGATTTAGTTGAGTAATTACTTTTATAATTACTGGGCTGGTCGAATGAAGAGACACTTGAGACAACACTGATCATCATCCTCACGTCTGATCTTTACATAGAAGTGTAGAAAGTGAAAACCTGCACTTCCTCCGGAGGCTTATTTTACCAGTATTTAAAGAATAGTTTTCAAATTACACTGAACAGCCTAGGAATTTGTTCATAAATGCCAATCGCTGATTTAAAAATAACATTGGCTGTTGTAGGGTAAGTCCCCCAGTTTTGGCAAATCATATAGTTGGTTAATATCTAATGAATGTTCTGTTAAGCAAGGACTTAAATACCATACTGTGGCTCTCTGGACAACTGCCAGGTATAGGCAGTACCTGACTGCTGCCCTGTGACACCGGCCAGTCTCCCGTCTTCCTGCTGTGGACTGCCATTCAAGACTTGCGGGCCTTCTTTGCCACCATCCGTGCCTGGCGGTAATAGCAGCTTTCCCTAGAATGAGCCAGTTTTTAAGTTACCATCTGTAGATATTAAGAATATCTGAAGAACAACTAGATTCATACTAACAGTGAAGAAATGAGACGGGCCCCCTTTCCTTTGACGGTGTCTTGCTAGGAATACAGTGGTGCTTTAGTGCCTAGGTAGCATTTATACGCTGGCAAAGCTAATGGCAGAAATAAAGCCTCAGCTAAGGCCCAGGGAGAGGGAAGCAGATGAGATGTCAGTGATGGGAAGAAAATGGCCTGTTTTAATTGGCATGCTTCCAATCACCCCTCAAATGAACCATGCGAAACAAATGAGAACAATGTGTTGAGCTTACCAGACTGTTACTGTGTTAGCACTTTTACATTTTCACAGTGTTTTACAGAATTTTAGTTATCCCTGTCACTCTGTAGAGGTGGTTGGCATCATTATCACTGAGAATCAGAAATGCACACAGGATGAATCTGCCTCCCAGGGGCATTCGTTACCAAGTGTTTATCTTTCACTACACATACTGACTTTTCTGTTATCACACAGCCGATTGGGCTGTTATCTCGAGCCTCTCCAAAAATAAATGTATCCCTTTTTAGAAAAGCCCTGCTTTCTTTGGATTGTGTCTGTATGGCCTATTTGTGCAGAATGAAAATAATAAAAAAACCTTCAGATTTGTGGTGATACATCTGGCTTCAGACACAACAAAAGGGTTGAGCTTTCGAAACCGGCCAGGTGAGGAACAGGCGTAATCACAGGAAGGGATAGCCAAGCCACATGAGCCACGGATGTAAAGCAGAGGTCAGGGACTGCGGTCCTTCCCCCGTCTTATTATTCTTTTTAGAAATGACACCTTGCTTGTTAAGCAAGAGGAAGTGTTTCTGAATTGGACACAAACAGCCCATTATCAACTGACTTGGATTTGACCATGCAAAGGCAGAGTCTTCTCCAATGATGTAACAATATTCTCTCCTTAATTTCTCTCGCTGCTGCCCTAGGCTGCCCCTCCCAGGAGCTGTCTAGCCAAAGCATGCCAAGAACTCAAGTCAGCTGAGGAAAATGTAACTAAGAAGAAACAGCCACTGCTATAAACAACAAACCAATTCAGGAGTAATAATCATGACCATTACTTCTGAGGACCTTTTTTTTACCTTTACACACAATAATCTTAACAACAATTAGGTGAAATAGCTTTAGCCTCCGTTGAGAAAGGCTTTCAGAGGCAAGGCAAAGTGTCTCAGGTACAATGGCAATGGATTGGCGGGGCTAGGAATCAAATCCGTGTCCACTGCAGCACACCATCAAATCTGAATATGAAGTTATGATTTTTTGGAATAGGATGTATGGTCAAAAGGTTAACATAACAAAGGCTTGAAGGCTGGATGCACTGGCCCATGCCTGTAATCCCAGCACTTTGGGAGGCTGAGGCAGGTGGATCACTTGAGGTCACGAGTTCGAGACCAGCCTGGCCAACATGGTGAAATTCCATCTCTACGAAAAATACAAAAATTAGGCCGGGCGCGGTGGCTCAAGCCTGTAATCCCAGCACTTTGGGAGGCCGAGACGGGCGGATCACGAGGCCAGGAGATCGAGACCATCCTGGCTAACACAGTGAAACCCTGTCTCTACTAAAAAAATACAAAAAACTAGCTGGGCGAGGTGGCGGGTGCCTGTAGTCCCAGCTACTCGGGAGGCTGAGGCAGGAGAATGGCGTGAGCTTGCAGTGAGCTGAGATCTGGCCACTGCACTCCAGCCTGGGCAACAGAGCTAGACTCCGTCTCTCAAAAAAAAAAAAAAAAAAAATTAGCCAGGCATGGTGGTGCACACCTGTAATCCCAGCTACTTGGGAGGCTGAGGCAGGAAAATCTCTTGAACCCAGGAGGCAGAGGTTGCAGTGAGCCAAGATAGTGCCAGTGCATTCCAGCCTGGGTGACAGAATGAGACTCTGTCTCAACAAAAACAAAAACAAACAAACAAAACAGACAACAAAAAGACAAAGCCTTGAAAGCTCAGGAGAGGTCAGGAAAGCCAGCACCTTGCTTGCTCACTATTTGCACAGACACCTGACTCGACAGTAATAATGACTGTTACACCACACCAACATACACGAAGATGGTTTTTGGCCAGAAACCTCTCTCTAAATCTAATCGGTTTTGCCAGGGTTCTAACGAAGTATGGACAGCTCGACATAAGAAAACCAACTCAAAATATGCCTGGGGAGTGAACACATGCAGTTTACACCAAAATCTCTCTTGCAAATGTAACTATGACTCACACGTAGCTGTACTCCCAGTGGAGCTAAGACTTACATAGGGTGGTTTATAAGGGGTGCTGGATGCGGGGGGAACAGGTGGAACATTCCTGTCACCTTCCATTTGCTTGTAGTGATGCTCGGGACAGGAAGGGCTGTCAGGAACATGCCACGAGTGGCCATCCGAAATGGATTTACCTGAAACAAAAGACAGCAAGCGATAGTCCATTCTCTCCAACCGAACAGGTCACAGGTGACATGGCATCAGGTTACAGTATGAAAATGAGTTCTGCAGCTTTCCTTGCAAAGCATGCATGTTTGCAAAATGTCAGTATGTCCCAGAAGAGAATGAGATGAGAGTCATGCAACTCAGCAACATTGTGCCTTCACTAGATGGGTACACAATGGAGCACGACCAACATGATTTGCTGTGGGATGAGTGGCGTTTTGGAGCCAGGGTCTCGCGTGGTAGGGACACTGAGCGGCAAGGTCGGGTCTGGGAACCAAGAGGGCAGAAGGCCTCTCAGGAGTGAGGGGAAGAGTGAATGTCAAGATGGACTTGGGAACCAAAAGGCTCCTCAGGGCTCTCCCCGACCCACCATGGCAGATGGGGATGGGGCTAAGGATGAAGATTAGAGCTGCAAATCAAGGAAAGGAAGGTTTTATTCCTCCTGTGGCAAATCACCAGCACCTTTACCCCCCCACCCCCAACCCACCTCTTTCCACCAGGGGATCCCAGTAAAGCAAGGAAACAGTTCCAAACCAAGCCACCATGAAGAAAGCTTGGCCCATGCCAAAGGACTTCAGTTAGATGGAGGAAAAAAATCATCAAAAAAGGCACCACGAAAAATTCCCTCTCCACAGGCCTGAAGGGAGGAGAGGGCTGGCATCGAGACGGCTCTGGCTTGGATGGGGTTTTGTAAGGAGCACGCAGTTATGGGTGAGTATGGCAGTGTAAATACACCATGACACAAGGACCAAGGCGCATGGTGTCCACAGAAGGCAGAGGCAGACACGACATGGGAGCGAGGTTGAGGATGCAGTGTGCCCACAGGATGCTGCCATGTTGAGACATGCATGGGCGGGGGCCTACCAGAAGACGCTTTCAAAGTTTTTGTGGTCATTTTAAGATATGCCTCAGGATTTTCAGGGATTTCTACATCTGAAAAAGAACAATGTCATTTGCCTCACTGGAGGTGCCTGAAGATTAATGCCCAAGTATTAAGTCAACACACAGTAGAAACATTGTCAGCTGAGAGGAGAAAACTACCCTTTATTTTTTTAATTAAAAGGATTTTGAAAACCAGAAAGTTTTTTTTTTTTCCAGCCAACTCCTGACTGTCCAAAGCAGGACACTGGGTATCAAAAGGAGCAGCTCAGTCTGTGACACTGAGACACTCAACTGAAAGGGAGGGTGGGCACGGTGGCTCATGCTTGCAATCTCAGCACTTTGGGAGGCTGAGGTGGGAGGACTTATTGAGCCCAGCTGTTCAAGACCAGCTCTGGCAACATAGCAAGACCTTGTCTTTACAAAAAATTTAAAAACCAGCTGGGTGTGGTGGCGTGTACCTATAGTCCCAGCTACTCAGGAGGCTGAGGTGGGAGGATTGCTTGAGCCCTGGAGGTTGAGACTGCAATGAGCCGTGGTCACACCACTGTACCCTAGCCTGGGTGACAGTGTGAGACCCTGTATCCAAAATAAAATAAAATAAAATAAAATAAAATAAATCACTGATGAGTCTCCCAGAGAGCCAGAGCCATCACTGAGTAACCTTGGTGTCTGATTGTGAATTTCATTTTTTTCCCCTTTCATTCCACCTGTGATGAGAGTGGTCAATTCTCAGGTAGTTAGAGATGGGCAGGATAGAACACAGGAAACCACAGAAGTCAGGGTTGGCTACAAGCTGGACTCTTGGTCATCAAGAGCTGGCCGTGTTGTTAAGGGCTAAAAACACAGCCAAACAGGTCACTTTCCAGGGCGCTGGGAACCCAGCTGTTACCTGACAGTGCGCTGTAGTATGGACCCTCCTCGTCCTCTTCATGAGAGGAGGAGCCCCCCACGTCGCCTGTGTGGTCCCACTCCAAGGGGATGGAGTCCACGCTGACAGGGGTCTCGCAGCCAGACCGCTCGTGCCCCGGGGCCACTAGATGACACAGGGACTGAGGAGATGACGGTTCCTCGCTCTCTCCCCTTTTACGCCAAGAATCAGTCTGGATCTCTCTGTGGTCTTCCATGTCCGTTTCATTCTCAGAGGCCTCCTTTTCATCTTCCAAACCCTAAACCAAAGTATCCAGTTGTTAATCAACTCATAGGCTTCTACAATTAGAAGAGCATGAGAAGTCTGCCTGTCCAGCAGTTTCCAAAAATAACTGCCAGTAGTATTTGTAAGGCAGTTTTAAACAGATCAGGTTCCCAGGTCCTGTTTCTGGTTATTCCAGTTTAGACAATCGGGAGAGGGGCGCCTAGAATCCATATTTTCCCAAACCTCCAGCTCTTTTTTCTTAGGAAAGAAAAAAGCTGAAGTTTGATAATCTAAGTTAAACAACTTTATCTAGGAGATAAGGAAATGGTGGCCAAAGTTTCATTGATGGTTACTGGCAGGTCCTCCAAGAATCAGAGCATTTTTGAAAAGGACATTTGAATGTTCTGGGTAAGACTCAAACTTCAAGAACCATATGCACCAGGTTTTCTTACCCGCCAACTTAATTGCTCAGTGTCTATATTCTATTCTGCTTGTGTCATAATGTCTCTTTCAGTCTAAGAAAAACAACTCTAAGTGGCTGCACTTAATAATGAGAAACTGTAGGGTAATTTTTGAGGCTGTGTCTGATGAAATAACTACACATGAATGAGGTCAGTTGAAGACACAAAAAAAGAAAGAGTGGCCAGTTGTATTGGTCAATGGTTGTCATTCAAGCTTCAGACACACAAAGGCAGTAAACTTTTAACAGTGGCCTGAACTCCACCTGAACTTCCCAAAAGGGCCTTTCGTCTGGGGAAACATCAAAGTTGCTTTTGAAACTGTTGTGTTTTCTCTTCCAAGGTGAGAACAAAGCATCAGAAAGGCACAAATACTAAAAGCTTCCAGTCACTAAGAAACAGGGAAGGGCAAATACATTCCCAAGTTACTAATGTAATAAAAGCCAGAAGAGGTCTTCAGGAATTCTAGGGGTAGTGACACCTGCCAGACAAGCCCGGCCCTGAGGAACACTTAAAACCGACTCGCAGAGCATGCGCCTCAGAAGTGCCATGCTTTCCACTGGGGAATGGGAACCTGTGAGTTATTGTGGCTCTATATTAATAAAAGTGGAAATTAAAATGTTTCGATATAGCCTTTTCTTTTCAACCAAAAAATAAACCATAACTAACCACTCTAAGATAGGTCTCCTAATTCTTTAAAAATTCGGTCTCACGTAAACTGAGCAGCCCAGGTGCTATTTCTAGGTGGCAGTGCCCGTACCGGAGTGCAGGAGGTGAGCCGCCGGTGGAACCGGGAGACCCTTCCGAACACCTCCTGGCAGTAGCGGTGGAGCTCCTCCAGCTCATCCTCAATCAGCACGGCATCCAGGGGCTCGCTCTTTTGAATCAGCTGCTCCCCAAACACAATGAGCTGATCAATCTTGTTGGTATTTAATGTAATTTCCTGCTGGAAGCCCTGTTGAGAGAAAAGAAAGAAAGGATTTCAAAGAAAGTTCCCCTGAGCTTCCAGTGCCTGTTTCTTCTAACGGGGCCATAGAAAAGCATTCAAATGTCAGTATTTTGTTCCTTCACCTAGTACTCTAGCTTTAGTTTTTAACCAAGTGACAATGACACTGTAGGAATTTAAAATGACTGTCCATATTCCCCCTCCTTATGGGCACTGGCTTTTCCAATTAAAATAATTCTAAAAATTTGACACGGGTGGACATTTACCGTTATTGGGTGTGAGAGAAAGACCTTGCCATGGCAAAACTTGGTGGGAACAGAACATTTCCCATAATAAGCCACAAATGGGCATTTGCGTTTGCTGACACAATAATATTCACTGGTGCCATTAGGCTAGGGAAGGCAAATTTCCATTTCTCAACCTCTTCCAAAATCTAGCCAAGGAGAGAATTACAGTGAGATTAGCCTGTCATGCAGATATCAGAAACAATGGGAGAGTGGACCTCTGTTCTCGGCCCCACTGGTGACACCAATACTCCTGGACCGTAAAGAACAATGTCCTTGCACGTGATAATCTGGTAGTACACAGGTGGGATGTAGCCTGGCTGCTTTAAGAATTCTGAAGTTTGCTCTCAGGAGTATCGGGTGAAATTTGCACTTGGCCAGCTCTCCCCGCAAAGGTGCGTTCTTTTGAGAAGAGCTAGGGAAGCGGCCCTCACATTCAGCTGGCGCATCTTGTCATCGGCGTCGCTCTCTGAGAAGTGCTCCACGTTGGTCAGCTGCAGGTCCATCTCTGTGAGCCACACCAGAATGCTCTCCCTGGTGCCCTCGAATTCTTCCCTCTGGTTGGTGAAATGCTGCAGAAGCGGGGAGGAAATCACATTTGTACTGACCACAGAACAAGAGTTCAGACAGACAGCAAGGTCACCTTTGGCCACAAGAAAACGGTACCCAGAATACGCAGGGAGAAACCTGCCTCTCGGATACCCAGAAAGCCCCAGAAGCACTGTGTTCAGAAGACTGGGGTCTGGTCCTGGTTCTATGTACCAAACAAGCCCCCTGAACTTCTCTGAGCCCCAGCGTCTACGCTGGCAAGTCGGGGAGAGAGTGGGAATGTTGATTATGGTCTCCAAGGTCCTTAAGTATTTGAAATTCTAAAATTATCTAGTCCAAATCAGTGATTTTCCTCTGTCCTCTGAAGAGCCCCCTGAGGGGCCGGGCCAGGCCTTCTGCCTGTTTCACGCATTAGCCTTTGGCAGCTTTTGCTTGACAAGGATTTAGTAGCTTCAAGATGGAAAAGCCCTGATCTCAGGATTGAGGCCAGCCTGGTGCCCCTTTCTGCCCTCACTGATAGAATTCTGAACGTGTTCTCTCAGAGAAAGAAGACCCAGAGCAGATTTATCATCTTCAATTAAGGATACCTCTCAGGTTATCACTTCACAGATAGGCAGCTGATGTTCAGATCGGTAGAGCTTCAGTGCCAAATGAAGGCAGATTAGCCACAGCCAAATCGGCAGGAGATAATTAATGCATGGTGGCTCACACCTGCAATCCTAGCACTTTGAGAGGCCAAGGTGGAAGATTACTTGAGGCCAGGAGTTTGAGACCAGCCTGGGCAACATAGTGAGACCCCCATTTCCACAAAAATTAAAATCAGCCAGGCACGGTGATGCATGCCGGTAATCCTAGTTACTCAAGAGACTGAGGCAGGAGGATCCCTTGAGCCTAGGAGTTTGAGGCTGCAGTGAGCTATGATCTCAGCACTGCACTCCAGCCTGGGAAACAGAGTGAGACCTTGTCAAGAAAGAAGAAAGAGGGCCAGGCGCGGTGGCTTACGCCTGTAATCCCAGCACTTTGGGAGGCTGAGGCAGGCGGATCATGAGGTCAGGAGATCGAGACCATCCTGGCCAACATGGTGAAACCCCCTCTCTACTAAAAATACAAAAATTAGCCGGGCGGGCGTGGTGGTGGACACCTGTAGTCCCAGCTACTCGGGAGGCTGAGGCAGGAGAATGGCGTGAACCCGGGAGGCGGAGCTTGCAGTGAGCCGATATTGTGCCACTGCACTCCAGCCTGGGCGACAGAGTGAGACTCCATCTCAAAAAAAAAAAAAAAAAAAAAAAGAAAGAAGACAGAGAAGAGAGGGAGAGAAAGAAAGAGGGGGAGACAGGAAGGGAGAGAGAGACAGAAAGAAATGCACAGGAGTTGTCTAGGTTACTAGAAAAGCCAATGTCTTCCTGAGAAGAGGAGAGAGAGAGAGAGAGAGAGAGAGAGAAAAGAAAGAAAAAAAAAGAAAGAAAAGAAAGAAGCCCAGATTTGTATCTTTCTAGAATGGGTTCAGCAATGCCCTGCCCTGAGAACAGATGCGGAAATTAAAACTGTGTCCTGTAGTCCCTGCCTGTGACCGTCCTTTCAGTTTATACCCAGACTCACACAGGTCTACACAGCACGTCTTCTGAATGACATTAATCTAAGGTGAATATTTACCTTCAAAAACCAAACCTTTGTGTGGTCTGAAATTCAGAGAATAATCACAGTCCCCAGCCCCCCAGTGCAGACAGGGGCTCTTGCATTCATGTGCCTTGTCCATCCTCAGTGTGAGAGCTGGTGGGTCCCAAAAACACAGACAGATGGGCAAAGTGGGGCTCCTTCCAGGGACCCATGTGTTGCCTTTTCCAGACCCAGTGAAGCTGTGCCCTGGACTCTGTGCTAACATGCACACCACCACGGGTTATAGAAGTTGTAAAAAGAACTGTGTGTTGGTAACACAAATCTCATCAACAGGCCCTGCCTAAGAAGCTCCACATGCAAATCCCCCTTTTAGAAAATGAACGTTGGCAGCTTTGGGCTTCGTGTTGGAGGAATGTTAAAACAGCTCAGGCCTGAAGTGAAACCTTCGATCTGCTGCTTTGTGTGTGACAAGCCTGCCATTGCATATCGCACGTTACGTCTCCCTGAAAATCTACACCCGAGCCAGGCGCAGGGGAGCTCACCCTGAGTCTCCGCAGGACGGCCGTGACCCGCCTCTGGAGGTTGTCCCAGCGCTGGTTGCCTTCGTGGACCATCTGCTTCAGCCGGCTGGCTGTGTCTGTGCGGTTCTCCCGGGCCAGCCGCCGGTACTGCTTGTTGATGAGCTCCAGCTGAGTGAGCCGCTCGTGAATCTGCCGCTGAAAGGCCTGCATCACATGGGAGGGGTCAGAGCCAAAGTGTGCAGAGTGCCATGACACCCTCCTTCCCTTCTACACCTCAAGCAACCTGCTGCCAGGGGTTCACCCCCAAACTGCAATGGCAGCAGAGGGCCTAATTCACCAGTCCTGATGCCAGTTACACAACAGGCTTTCAAGTTCATTGCATAGCAGCTGGCATACATCCGAAATGTCTTGCAAAGCTGTCTCAGCAGCCGGGGGCAGGCTGTGGACTGGGCAGCCCTTGCCAGAGGTGAGGAGAAGCTGGCCACTTAGAGGAAGCCATTTCAGCAGCTCCCAGGCTCGCTGCAGGCTTGGTTATGATCAGGAGACTGGGATGGAGAAGGCGTTTACCTCAAACCTCTTCAGTTCCTCTTTGGCACTCGTGTACAACACCTCTGAGGAATTTGGGCAGGCCGCCGTCCTCTCCGCTGACTTGAGCCAGTCCTCAAAGCGGGAATAGTCGTCTAAAAACTTCTGCCACAGGCGCCACGTCTCCTCGATTCTGATGGGAGGAAAGCATCTTAACACAAGCCATCCCCTGCAAGCCCGTGCTAAGCCCGTGCTTTTGCCCTTCTTTTATCCCCTGACACCTGCACAGTTTAGTGGGGGAGACCCTGTTACCCTTTCTGGGAAATAACAGGGATGCCACTTCTGGTCTGTGCTCCTCCCGCCTGGGAGTGCCAAGCACCTCAGAGCTCCTGCTTCACAGAGGTTAAAAAACTAGGAGACAGGGCTGCCTCCACTACTACCTGGCTAGGTCAACAGAAGCACAGTGGCCAGCTCACAGCCATACCCCGCACAGGAGAGCTGGAGAGAGACATGACTCCTGTTACATTTTTCTTGAATAAATCCTTTGATAAGCATTGGGCCTTCTCTGCCAATACCTGGCGCATTTCTAAGTGAAATGAACAGAACAGTTACTGTGAATGAGGTCAGAAGGGTGTACTGAGTTCGGCTGACCATGCTGAAGACATTTGGGGGAGCTTAGTTCTTACTTCATGCGCCGCTCCATGGACATGGCACAAATGTTCCTCCAGCGTCTGTCCAGGCTCCTGGTGGTCTGCTGGATCGAGTCGCACTCAGTCTCATTTGCACAGGCATCGGAGTCGTGCAGTAGAACGTCACAGATGTTAAACACAGACTCCACCCCTGCGCTGTGTTGTTCAATATCTCGCTGTAGATCCTGTGATTACAACAGAGTAAGAAACCTCTTGAGACGTTGGTGACAGCAGGAAGGTCAGCATCAAAGGACCCCCGTTCCTCCCTCCCTTCTCCCAGCCCAGGGGATACTTCCCTGGGTGGATTTCCACCACGGGCTTGGCAGTACACATGGAATCCCTCTCATCTTTGTGTTACCCTTGTGCTGTAAGCACCTGACACAAAGTTGAAACACTGAAAACACCTAGGACTTGCGTGCTGAACCACGTGAGGGGTGGCACAGTGGTGGGCGTCGTCCTCTACTCACTGACAGGTGGCGCCATTACTGCTGAGAGCCCATTGCCCCACAGACTTTGGGTATGCATGGGATCTACTCCATACCACCCACCCCAAAGGGCTCCAGTTTAGACTTGGTTTCAGGTAAGTCTTTAGAAACTGAGTCTCTTCAGTAGGAACTCTCCACCTTTTATGGGCTACTGAACTCTTCAAACACACACCAAATTGTGCATGCAGCAGTGTGCGTGCCCACAGGCTCCCCGTGAGCTCATTCAAGGGCTTCATGAGCCCACGGGAGGAATTCTGGCAGACAGACCCAGCCTCCCCAGCCGATAAAGCCCAGCCAAGGCTGCGGTGGCTTGGGGAGAGGCAGGGTTTCTGCAGTCTTGTCCTTTGATGGGGAAAGTGATGCAATCCCCAATTCGGGAAAAGGAACATTTGTGAAGAGAAAATGCATGGTCATAGGAAAAACTGGAAAACCTCTTTATGAATAAACATGGCACTTTTAGTCATCATCGGATAGTAACACTGCTGCACCCCCATGGGTGGGCTGCAGGGAGGGAGGGAGATGAGGAACCTGTTTGTTTTGCCATTCTGGAAGAGTTAGGCATCCCTGATGTCCAAATTCTGTGACAAGTGACACGAGACCACATCATTAGTTTTAATATCCAAATTACATTGTGAGAAAGCAAAGACTAAGTTAAATTCTATTTTAATTATTTCATAATATACCAATTTCTGAAATCTACACTACTTTAAGCCACTATTAACTAGACTAAATCCAGTTCCCAGGACTCAACAAATTTCAGTTAATAAGAGGACTATATTATAAATGGTAGCTGTCACCATCTACAGAAAGGCAATATAAGCTTCATTCCAGGTCACTTTGATATTTAAATAATTTGAGATTATTACTACATTACTAGATGGGACCACTATTTTCTTACTTTTCTTTTTGAGACAAGGGTCTCAACTCTGTCATAGTGCTGCGATCTTGGCTCACGGCAACCTCTGCCTCCCAGGCTCAAGCGATCCTCCCACATCAGCCTCCCAAGTAGCTGGCCACCATACTCGGCAATTTTTTGTATTTTTGGTAGAGATGGGGTTTTGCCATGGTGTCCAGGCTGGCCTCCAACTTCTGAGCTCAAGCGATCCACCCTCCTCAGACTCCCAAAGTGCTGGGATTACAGGGGTGAGCCACCGTGCCCAGCCCCTATTCTTACTTTTCTTCATATAAATGCGCAATTCCGATCGTTGTGTGTTTAGGTTGATATGAGGGAATAAAATGCCAACCCACCAACCGAATTTTAAATCAGGCAGTTCCTAACACTGATCCTGAGTACAAACGACCACCACCAGGTTATATTCAGAAGAGATGTGTTGTCCACTTGGCCACCCCGTGTGCACTGTGAAGAATGTGCAGGGTATTTCGTTAGAGCTCTGCAGTGTGGGTGGAAGGCCTGTTATGCTCGAATGGTGGGAGTCTCCCTGGAGTCAATTTGAGGACTGACTTTAAAGTTATTATGTCTAAATAAAATTCCAGTTTTAAGAACTCTTACCGGTTCATAGCACTGTCGTGGGGCCCTTCTAAAATCAGAAGATATATGTCCTATTTAAATATTAAAATAATAAATTAGGAACCCTGATACTGGTGTTAAATAAATAATACTCGTCACTTATAACTGAAAAATGCCCATGACCTCATCTGGCTCCAGGTGGGTAAGGTCTAGCTGAAAAGCAGAGAGAGGTTCTAGTTTATGGACAATATGAATGCTCTGTATTTTAATAAACTCTGCAATTATCCTACATTATTTATTCAGCTTACATTGAATCAAATGGCTAAAGAAAACTGATTTAATATTTAGGGTAAATGGCCGTAAGAAATGAGCTCTACAATAATTTATAAAAGAACATCAATATCTTGGTTTAAAAAAAAGCTCAAACATTTTCAAAACTTTCTCAAAACTTTTCAAAAACATTTTCGAAATTTTTTTTAAAACCACGTAAAACACCACGCAATGGCCTACTAGTTACCTTGTACAATAGAAAATACAGTGCCAGACTACCTTTTAAAATGCAGACCATTTAAGTGCTAGACAGGAACATTTTGCAAACTGAAATAATCCTACCACTAGTATCCACAGAGATGTAAGTCTGCACAAGAATTAGGTCTTAGAAACTGTCCAAATCTAGAGAAAAAGTAGATTTAAGAAACAACATAAAACATTGAGAAAGACTTTTGCTGACAGTTCCAACAGGCTCCTGTTCACTTTGTTTTTCTGCCCCTGGGCAGGTGACACAGAACACTGAGGTTGGGGAGGAACTTGGGGGTTGGGGGGTACAGAGCAAGAGGAGATAGACCTGAAACTGGAGAAGAGAACGCAGCCAGAAGAATGAGAATAAAAAGGAACCAAAAACAGAAGGTAAGGGAGGCTGAGGAGAAAAAAAGCAGGCTGAAAAGACAGAAAATCATATAGGGTGAAACCCCAGTGCCAGCTCCTGAATGTCTCTGTGGGAGGGGCTTGGGTAGCAAGTGGGACAGGGGGGTGTTGGGATGGTTCAGGGGGCGTGAGGTGAAGCTCAGCTGGCCCACGGCAGGGGCTATTCATTAGCCGATGGAAGGGTAACTAACAACTCCTCCAAGCCACCATCTGGCACACCCCACAGAGAAACAAGAAACCAACCAATGAAAAAACTAGGACAGGGATCTTAAAAAGTTTCAACGAAAGTGGTTTGTGATTTAAATGTCACAAAATTGCCACTACTTCCTGTGCATTTTAAAGATGATATATTCCATAGGAATAACCCCCATTACCTTATACCTAAAGGTGTTCTATGTAAGAAAGGCGAAACAGAAAGGACTTTTAGAGGGTCTGACCCCTCCCCGACCAGGTGCATTACAGTGAGGATCCAGGGACATCATGGCTCTTAGCTACTTTGGGGGGCCGAGGGCTTTTGCATAAGGCAATGCTAGGTGATGCCATGTTTTTAGGTCTTATTTTTGGAAGCAATTAATTTATTATATTTAGTTTGAAAAGTAAACATAGGTAAGGTGGTTTTCTAACCCAGACCAAAAATGGTCACTAGGTAAGGTTTTAAAAAGTGGCCCATACATAATTATTTTGTGTAACACATTTGTTGCCAGTGTTTTGGATGGGGTACTTAAGGTCTGAGTTTAGTATAATATAAATACACTGTAACTTATTCTTTTTAACAAAAATACTAAAAGTATCCTGAGATCATCTGTGGTAGGCAGAATAATGACAATGACACCCTCCAACACACACACAGACATCCAGATCCTAATCCTGGAATCTGTGAATCTGTTAGATTACACAGGGAATTGCAGTTGCTAATCAGCTGACCTTGAAATAGGGAGATTATCCGGGATTAGCAGGGTGGGCCCACTGTAATCTTAAGGGTCCTTAACGGCAGAAGAGGAGGCAGCTAGAGGGAGATGTGACTATGAAGAAAGACACAGAGAGATGCAATGTTGATGACATTGAAGGCAGAAGAGGCACATATGAGCCAAGCAATGTGGGTGGCCTCTAAAGCCAGAAAAAGCAAAAAAAATGGATTCTCCCCAGAGCTTCCAGAAAGGAACACACAGCCCTGATGACATCCTGATCTTAGCCCAGTGAGATCCATTTCAGATCTCTAACCTCCAGAAATATAATAAATTTGTGTTTTTAAGCTGCTAAATCTGTAATTGGTTACAACAGTAGTAGAAAACTAACACAGTATCTAACTTCTACACAATAATGGTAGTCCTGAACACCAATTCCATTTATTTTTTTTTTTTAAAGTAACCAAGGGATAGAAATGTCACTAAGGTGATGCTGAATTCTATAAAGAGAGAATTTTCAAATCAACCAGATTGAAATTATGTGCCACTGCAGGATGGGAAGAAATAAGGCTAAGAGAATAGCAGTGGCTCCAAATTGTATGCTTTTGGGAACAAATTCTCTGCAATTTAATTAATTTAATGTTCTGTCACACTTTGGATTTAAAAAAAATTAACACACTATCAAGAGCCCCAGCAAAATCTAGCCAGCCATTCTTTAAGAGGAAAGGTATTGACAGCTTCCATATAATCTACCTGAAAAAACTCACTACTCAAGGTAAATTCATTTGCAAAGCCTTGCCTTTTCACAGACTGTTCAAAGACATTCATCCTAGTGGATCACACTTTTAAGTAAAACTGATGTATTCAGTAGCTGTGACTCCAATGAGAGAGGCATTAAAATCTCTGTAATGTCCATTAAAATTCCATAATACCTATATCAATATTCTTTTCTGCACAAAGCAAAGACAGAGTCTAGATGACCTCGATGAAAAAGACATGCTTAAAGTTCCAAAGCTAAGTGGAAAAACCAGTATTTTTAATTTGTAGCATTACTAAATCATACTAGCTTGAAAGCCAGAGAACAGGCATCATTTAAACAGTAATTGTAATAGCACTTAGAAAAGTCAAGAGCAGGGAGGGCCAAGGCATGGCGGTGCCTGCCTGCAGTGCCATCTACTCAGAAGGCTGGCGTGGGAGGATCACTTGAGCCCAGAAGTTAAAGACCAGCCTGGGCAATACAGTGAGACACCACCTCTTAAAAAATGTCAACAGTAGCACCAAATATTGAATCTGGTGAAAAAGGTTCACCCTCAATCCTGTCTCTAAGCATCTGTGGTATGTGGTGTGTGGTGGAGGCTTAACGTGAAGAAAACAGATTCGACTCTGAGAATCATACTGCTTCTACAGTCAAAACAGAATCTGCCCACAGGTCTGAGAAAAAAGAGGTGAACAAAAGCTAAAGAAAGATTAAGATAAACTTAGCTATTTAAAAAACAAAATAAAGACAAATCCAGGCATTGCATGTGAGAATGAGCATGTGGCCATGAGACCAGGGAAGTCAGGAAAGTGGATTTGATAAACCAGTGACGTCAAATAGCACCTACCAGGTGGGTACAATGAGAAACACTGGCAGAACTCAGCAGCTTTCAAACTGCACAATTTCCAGGATTGGCTCAGAGCATGCATATCTGATAACAAAAATGCACAGAGCATTGCAGCTCTTAAAAGTCTTCCTAAACTATTGGGTCCAAGCATGTTCCTTATCACACCTTTTCTTGTTTTAATTTTTTAAAAAGCTGTGCCAGACACACAGAATATTATCCCATAAGAACCTTCCTTGGTTAGAAAAGTTGCTTTTCTTTCAATTAGTTGCCTTTCAAAACTATATTAACAAAACACAACAAAGATCAGAGTCAAAAAAAAGACATAATTTTAAAAATCTTATTTACCACCAAGATTAAGGTTTGCATCTTAAACATTATTCACACAGTTTCACAAAAAGCTACATGAATGTGGGAGGGAGCACTCAAGAGATGGATATAAGAACATGGAAAGATGGTCAGTTTTCTCTGGAAAAAGCAAACCAACGTTATGAAATGTGAGCACGTGAAAACACACAGCTATACGGGGAAGGCCTGAGTCAGTGCACATCGCGGACACCCATACTCTTGCAGGAGCTCATTTCTGATTGTCCCACCTGCTGCTCAGCGAGCCTCTTCTGGATCTCTTGATCATCGCAGACATCATAAACAACAGGCTTGGAAAGCTCAGACTCAATTCGAGCCAACCAGGTGCGAAGGTTGCTCATGTTTTTGTCCAACTGCTGAATAAAAGCAAAGGTCTCCTTCAACTTCTTCACCCTACACATATTTGCAGAAAAACAAAACAAACAAACAAAAAGTGATGGAAATCAAAAGCCCAATACTTAGTGGTAGAAGAACGTTCCAATAAGAGCATTGCAGGGTAAAAAAGAATCTATTTTGCTTTGATTTTATATCAGAACAACTCTCATGTCACCAGATACGAGTTCTCAGAGAACATGTGAAGCTTTGCAAGGCTGTTGCCTCTGTTGACTTTCGAAAGGACGGAGAGTTAATCCACCCATGCAAATGGAAGTCCTATCATTCCCAGAGTGAGATCCTCTGAGACCCAGTTCATCTTCCTGGGGCTTCAGAGGTGAGAAGATAGCCATTTTTTCCTAAGTGAAAATAACCACTACTGACTTCTGCCCAGTTTCTGCCGTGTATATGCCTGAGATTACAGCAGCCGGTGATCTACCCTGGGAGATTAAAGATGTTACACGCCTGGTTCACTTGGTGGTATTTGGTCCACAAGGCCTCGCATGGGACCCTCCCCTTTGGGTAAGCAGAGAATATGTGCCAAGCCCTACTGCTTCAGTATGAGGGGTTCACCCAGCCGTACACAATGAACCAGCCCATGTGGGTAGATTATGGGGCATCTCTGCCTGTCAGAAAGGGAGGGGCAAAGGAAATCTGCATGCAAGCGCAGTTCTAAATGGGATCTCCCTCACCAGTCTGCCTCAGCTCCCATCCAGCCCAACTCGGCATGGAGCAGATTTGAAAGCACACGCATGGCATCAGTACAACTTGGCGTGCACGTCCACATGCTGTCAAGGGGACGTGATGTAGCTGTTGAGGGAAAACAATCTTTTTCTGACATATATACTAAAATAAAATGCTCCAATAAACCGCTTTCCTTAAAGTCCTAAGGCAGAGTGAGTAGAGCCAGGATCTGTCCTGGCGTTCTGTGGGATTTGTAGTTAATCTCAGACACTTAAAAGTAATGGCTCTAACCACTGATCAATACTTACGTTGTTGGGAGATGCTGTCAGAACTGCGCCCCATGGCTGGGAGCACTAGAGCGATAAATGAGGGCACCGACCCTAACTCTCAGGAAACACTGCGCTGCATGCCACCATCACCTCTTACTTGACTGAACAACCTCCTCTCAGCCCCCTAGACTTCCTGCCCACCTTTGGTTCTGTAGCCAAAATGTAAGTAAGTTTCAGAAGGCAAGTCCGATCCATGCTCAAAGCTTTCAATAGTCCCTGCCCTACCCTGAAAACCGGTTCAGCCCCTTGATCTCTGTACCTCAAGCATTCAGGGGCCACTCTGCCTCTAACCTTGCACTCTCTCAGACACCCACCAGGACAGGGAGCGCCATGGCCAGGCTGCAGCCGGCCAGTTTCCACCGCACACACAGCACCTCCCACAGTGCCTGATGGGCAGGATGCTCTCCACAAATGCTTGGTGAATGGACAAATATGGACATTCCGCTAGAAGCTATGATTTAAGTGGACCATGGAGTAGTCATATAAGTGTGGATTAAAAAAAAAAATGTGTATCTTACAACTTACCAAGTCAATCCCAGGGACTGACTTCTAGCTCTATTATCAGCTACTTTTAAGATTTAGTGAAAGTCCTTTCACCTCAGCCCCCTTATTTCTAGTACACCCTCAAAGCCGCTTAAGCTTCAGGGAGGTGGCAGCATCGGGTGAGGTGAAGGCCAGAACTCCGGAGGCAAGCAGACCTGGACCCAAGATCCATTCTCCCATCTAAGAGCTCTGCACGCTGCAACGTACCTAACCGCAGACTCTCAGTTTCCTCACGATCTGCAAGATTACCCACCTTGCAGGTGGTGGTGAGACTGAAATAAGAGGCTTCATGTAAAGTCATCTGCACAGAGTGGACACTGGACCACATGACGCTACAGTCATGCTTTATTTACATGGCACTGGACATCACAAAGTTCTTTCATCAGTGTTTTATTCTCAAGGGCAAGCTTGGAAGAAGGATGTGTGGTCTGGAGATAGAAGAACACAGACTCTGTGGTCAGGGCCTGGGTTTGCGTCCTGGCCATGTTTAATGCCATCTATAAAATGGTGTTCACAGTGCTCGCTTCGGCCGCACATATACTAAAATTGGAACGATACAGAGAAGATAAGCATGGCCCCTGCGCAAGGATGACAAGCAAATTCGTGAAGCGTTCCATATTAAAAAAAAAAAAATGGTGTTCACAGTAGTACCTTCTTTCACTGGGTAGCTGAGGGGACTGAATGTGAAAGGCAGAATGCCTCGGAGATAAATGCCCGTTTTCCAAATTACATTCTTACCACAAACACCACAAGGATACGTTCCCTTCAGAGCCACAGATGATTTATTTAAAAGGAAGTCATGGAATCCAGGACCAGGCCTGGATGTAGCTATAACCTAGATCCCACCTTCATTCCTATGGTTTCAGAGGTTACACCCTCCTCACCCCAGTATCTTGCCACCTTGATTGCCCTGGTTCCAGAAAGAACACTCCAGGCAACTACCAGCGTAGCTGGGACCCCCTGGCACCGTGGGACAAGGAGTGCTCCAGGCAGTTCCTGAAGGACTGCCCTCCTGGAAGGCTCTGCCGGAGAAGAGGCCCAGCCACGAGAGCGTCCCTGGGGGTGGGGGAAGGGCTCAGGCTCGTGACCTCTGCACAGCTCTCCCGCCCTCCCCACTTCTCCCTCTGCCCAGAATGAAATCTCCCACGGCCTTCCTCTAGCCCCTGACCCTATTCCACCCTAAGAATCCCAGCCTCTTTCTTATTTTGAAAAGAAGAGGGCTAGAATCCAAGTATTTATTTATATATTTTTTTCTTTTTCCTTGTTTCCTCTCTTCTAACTTAAAAGCAATTAACACACCGAAGAATGCACGTATTTAAATGAAGGGAGCTAACTAGCAACACAATTGCCTGGGTACAGACCCACAGGGCTGTGGTGATCCTGAACTGTTAACCGTGGGGTTAGGTGTGCGACACCCAGAGAGGGTATGGAGAAGGTGGGGGAATAATTTGCTTGGTTTTCCCACGACTCTGGTATCCAAAATGGGGTGCTCAGGACAAACCAGTGGGGTGTAGGAATAAAATACGAGACTGTCTACTGTCATCCCGTTCTTTTAAAATTTCTACATGTATGTTTTACAATGATAAACTTTATTATTAAAATGAAACATCTGTATCCCACGCTGATGGCCACATGTGCCAGGCCTGTTGTGCTTCACGTTAGCAACTCATTTGCTTTTTTTTTTGAGATGGAGTCTCTATCACCTATGCTGGAGTGCAGTGGTACGACCTGGGCTCACTGCAACCTCCGCCTCCCAGGTTCAAGTGATTCTCCTGCCTCAGACTCCTGAGTAGCTGGGATTACAGGCACCTGCCACCATGCTCAGCTAATTTTTGTATTTTTAGTAGAGACAGGGTTTCCCCATGTTGGCCAGGCTGGTCTTCAACTCCTGACCTCAAGTGATCCAGCTGCCTCAGCTTCCCAAAGTACCAGGATTATAGGCATCATTTCCTCTTCATAACAATGCTAGGAGATAGGTAATATTATTATCCCTACTTGACAGATGAGGAAACCGAGGCACAGAGAGTAAAGAGCTCACGCAAGTCACATGGTCAATAGTGGAGGCAGGATTCTAACCTGGGCAGTCTGGTCTGGAGCTGCTGTTCCTAAGTACTACCCATCCTCTCACATAATCCTACACACACTAACATGCACATCCTGTTGGTACAGGATCGTTTTGCTGCAGTCAGAGAACATGACCAGAAGTCTGGACTCGTAGCTCAGGATACACTGGGGGGTAGGAGCTGGTATAGTGGATGCTAAAACCGGGGGCTCTTGGCAGGTGCCTGGGGAGGAGGCCAGAAGGCTCGATACACGCTGCCCATGTTTCCCCTCCCTGATTTTCTTTCAGTAATCACTTAGCCATGTGCCTTGTCTTGGATCCTGCACAGACCCTTGGATTCAGAGATAGCTGGAAGATAGGCCTTCTTCCCAGAGAGGTCATCACCTAATTCAGATGTAATGTTGACATTGTAATACAACATAGGAGTTGCTCAATAAATAGCTGTTGAAGGAGTAAATGATGTTCACTCATACCTTCCAATTTGTCTGATTTGTCTTCTTCATAAAAGAAGTGGCCAAGTTAGATTTTTAAAGAAAAGCTGTAAAGACCAGAGCATATCAGAGCCCTTTTCCCACAAAGCAGTGTGCTGCCAGCCTAGAAGCCACCCCTGCTCCTCAGCCCCGGTTTCACACAGGGCCAATGAAGCGCTGACAGACACTCACATCACAGGCATACTTAGTGCAAGTGAAAGAGGAGGGGAAGGTGGGAGGGAAGGAAAAGAAGGTCACCAAGAAGTGACAAAGCACTCATCCAGCCAGGATTTAGCCGGTATATGCCAAACTCCATCCAGAGGCCTAATACCCCCAAATGCCTGGGAGTCTAAATGTTGCTCTTCTGATCATCAGGTAATGACTGACCCTGGGACCCATCAGGTACACGGCGGAGTGTGCATCGTTCTGTTCTGTGCAGACGCTGTAACCTAATCATCACCTGTCCCAGGCCAGGAAGCGTTTGTCTTTTGCCAACCCAGGCGACTGACCTCCACGTTAGGCCTTGTTAATACTGCTCTTGAAAAATTTGAAATCTCGAGTTAATATCTGGAAATAAGAAAACCTATTCAGAAACCAGCCTGCTGGCACACAGAAGCAACCTCAACACTGCCTGACATCAACCACCTGAGCAGTTTGCTGCCGCGGCCCCCATCTCTGCACTCGCCCGGGCTTGGACCCGGTGCTCTGAACATTTCTCACATAGACATTTCAACAAATAACCTTTCTCCAGGAAAAAGCAGCATGATTTTCTGAATTAAATCCCAGTTCTGAGAATCAGAAAAACAAAATTTTTAGGTACAAAAGCAAAGTTTTCCACCTGCATAGGCTCTTTATTGAGAGACCTAAAGCAAAATGTTTTCTATGAAACCAAACAAAAGAATTATGCCTAAGAGCTGCTTTAAATTACAAGAGTTCCTTTGCAGTAATTATGGGTAAAAATGCAGAAAACAATCAAGGCAAATAAAGTTTTTCTTTTAACTAGCGATGGATGAGAATATAACAATGATAAACACTGCTCTCCTTCCAAACAAACAAAATCAAGCCAGGTTGGCATCATTCTATATACCAAGCCTAAGCCTTAACAATGTATGATGAAGGCTTTACATGTCACATTTATACATATGGAATAATTTACCATTTAGTCCTATCCTCTATGTGCTCAGGAGTCTACAGTTAAATTATAAAAGCCCTAAATTAGCCTAAGTGAACAAAAAAATTCCTATGCCTAATTTAAAAAATACTAAGGAAAACTGAGATGGTTCAAGTATTCGAATTTGTACTGAAATAAACAGTCAAACCTGTGGGCAGCTGTCAGTTGCAAAAAACACTGTAGAAATCTTGTACAATTGTATCTTTTCACATGACTAAACATCCTTATGGTAAAATAATGCATTACTCCAAGATCCTGAAGCCCTGATTTAGGGGCAGAGGCATTACAATACACGTCTGAGCTCATTGCCTCTTTGAAGCATTTTTGTCACCGGAGGACTTCCATTTTCCACACCGCATAATCACTCCTCTGCCCTGCTTGTCAGAGGCAGACTGCAGACACCACACGCATGCTGACGCTGGGAAAGAACCCATCCCCCGATGGCTGAGCACAAACACGCCGCAGCCACCATCTCATCGGTGATTTCTATTGTAACCAAAGCGACACAGCCAGAGAGCAAGACACAAGGGACAGCACCCGGCGCCTCGGCCCTATGCAGAGCTGATGATGAAAATGGCACTTACTGTTGATGAGAAAAAATCATTCCTTATGTTTAAGCGAAAGCTCCAAGTTCCCGGCCGCACCTCCACCTCCCAGGGCCGAGGCAGCCCCTCCCCCTGCCCGGCGTGCCCTCTTCACTGGTTCAGCATCTTGTACAGAGGCGGACGCAGCCCTCTCCAAGGCTCCTTGTGAGCATGGCTGGCTCGCAGGCACAGGGCAATGCCAGCAGGAAGGAAGACACCTTCTCCCCTGCTAACTGCAATTTTTAATCTCAGTTTTCTCCCTTCCAATAAACAAATATCTCCAGCTCTTTCCTCACACACACAGTCTTTGTTCTGACGCTCCAGGATTGCAACGCTGGGAGAAGAAAGTCACAGTGTTATCTTGGCTATGGGTTATTTATGAAGTGCTATAAACGGAGAGACGAAACATTTAATTTGGGGCAGGCAAAAGAGGATTTCTGTCCTCCACAAATTAAATTTCTCTGTTTCAGGTTTAAAAGAAACAGCAAAATCTGAAGCCCCTGAGTCCAATAGGAATGCCTTCCTCTTGTCCTCTTGAAGAAGAAATTTCCCTGTGGGGGTTTTCTGCTCTGTCCTTTTGGTCCTGAACATCCTGGTTTAGGAGGGTCAGATAGTTCATTTAGTTTATCTGCTTCATGCACAAAAATTCTATTTTGCAGTATAAAGGGAATTCATTGCAGAGGAAGAAATTTTGTAACTTTCCTTGCTAGCTCCTCCCAGGACTTACCATAATGTGTCTGAAAATTCCACCTTATTCATACCCTCAGTTTCTCCGGACAATCCTGAGTGGCAGCGCTTGGTTTGTGTCTAGTCTACCTCAGACTCATTCCCAGCCTTATTCTGAGACTCGATATCATTTTTCAGGAGTCCCTAAAGCCCAACATTTAGTCATTATTGTATCCCCACCTTGAAACATAGCAAACACATGCTACACCAGTGGAATCAGAAGTGCAGACCTGGCAATAGTTCTCCCAAAATGCTGCATCGAACTCAGGCCCACGTGGTTGGCTGTTCCTGCAACCTGCTGAGCACGAACCTCTGAGGCTCAGTACACTGGACCTGCCTGATGCCGGCCATCAGGATACTTGCTCATTACGCCAGTGACGGCTACTCTTTCCTTGGGGGAGCTCCTCAATCCTCAAGGAAGCCATTTCTGCAGGGTCTGGGAACAGCGGCCACCCATTCTAGAGGCAGAAGGATCAGACTGATGGGAAGGAAAATGGAAGTGAGGAGGCTCACATCTGGCTCCCCCTGTGCTAAAATAATCCCTAAATCCTTCCAGTCCCACTGGATCAGGCAACCTGCTAAGACCAACGCAAGTCAACTTCGTGACTAGCAACATTGTTTGGTCTTCCAGAAAACCTTGAGAAAATACAGATAAGAGCTTGAGACCAATGAAAAGCTTTATCAGTCTAAAAAGGCACACATATTTCTGCCCATTCTGCAAGGCATGGAAAACAATCTTAACACACAACTGCCACGGTCATAACTTCTGAGTTTAATGATAACATTTTAATTGCCACTATTATAAAATAGGTGAGCTTTTCAGGTTGGCAGGCAAAATTTAAAAGTTATGCTTAGTTTAAAAAGTTCCTTTGGATGGATTTGATATTTCTGATAGTGAGAGCAATTCAGTGTAAACAGGAAGGAGCTAATCTTTGAGGTCATACGGTACTAGGAAAGCCCCTCCTTGTCAGTGGCTTAATAAGGACGACAGGCTTTGCTAGTGGTGCTACCGTCAGAAATTCAGGAAAGAGAACATAAAATTGATGACATTTGTTCATGACATGTTATAAACATCTTCCATAACGAACATTTAGAAAGTACAGATAAGCAAAAAGAAAATTAAAATCATTTTCATTAAAATGATTCCAACCAAGAGAAAAACCAATGTAAACTTTCTCGGAGGGTATGCCTTTCTACTTCGCTGTCCAACCTATATCAGCAGGCACTGAACGCTTTCATCAGATTATTCACACATGCTGCTAGAAAGAGCCTTTAAAAAGAGTTCCTCACCCTGATCCCAAGTCTCTAAAAGAATTCACCAAAATGTGCAACCTGCCAGAGGGACTCACTGAAGACACAGCCCCACCTGTGTCTACAGAGCTCCGGTTCATATGACAAGCTGGGTTTTCATTAAGGAAATGGGGAGGGAGTTCTGGGAAACAAAAGTAGATGAATTTTTAAGGAGTTCAACTATTGGATTTTTAAAACTAAGGGGAGGCATAGGTGAGATCAGGTGGCAGGTCAACTCCTTCTCTGGCATCAGTCCCATTGAGGGGATGAGATCCAAGGACCGTCTTTTCAGAGCTTCAGACTGTGCTGGCTGTGAAGGTTAACCCTGCATCTTTTTGTCTGTCACCCAACAATTTGTATCTCAGCTGTTCTTAGGTAATCCAGATGCCTCCAAAACAGAGGATCACACATATTGGCAGTTCTGAAGGACACTTTCTTTAATTTAGTTGTCTGTCCTGCGTTCGGAAGTTTTGCTGAGTCACTTTTCAAAGACGTTATCGAAGGCTGGGTGCGAGTGGCTCATGCCTGTCATTCCAGCACTTTGGGAGGCAGAGGTGGGAGGATCACTTGAGCCCAGGAGCTCAAGACCAGCTTGGGCAATATGGTGAAACCCCATTTCTACAAAAAACAAACAACAACAACAAAAAATTATCTGGGCATGGTGGTGTGTGCTTATAGTCCCAGCTACCTGGGAGGCTGAGGCAGGAGAACTGTTTGAGCCTGAGAGGTCGAGGCTTCAGTGAGCTGTGACTGTGCCATTGTATTCCAGCCTGGGTCATACAGCCAGACCTCGTCTCAAAAAAAAAAAAAAAAAAAAAAAAAAAGAAGAAGAGAAAAGGAAGGAGAGTGGCTAATAGGCACAGTCAAAAAAAAAAAGTTTAGAATATTTCTTGTCGTCAACTTGGGTTCTACATAATTACAATCCCCAAACATATATACAATCAGCATCAGGGAGTCTATGTAATGCTTTAAATGACCTCTGTTGAAAGTATCTGCATGTTTCATAAGAGTGTAGATGTCACCATTGCGAGAAGCTGCCCAAGGGCCCATGAGAACTTTTAAAAGCTCCCAGAGCAACTCTGAGGGACAGCCAGTCACGGGCCTCTCTATACCCACACCAGGGCCCATGTAATCTTATGTGCATGTTTCTGTCCCGGGCAGAGTTCCCACTGTCCTTGGCTAAATTATCGACCTTCTCTGAGCTGCAATTTCCCTCTCTGTAAAATGAAGAATCACACTGACTTTGCAGTGTTGTTTTAAGAATTAAAATGAAATAATCTATGTGAGGAAACTGGCACTTAAAAAATAAGCAATGTTGGTTTCCTCTCCTATCTATCCAACAATGGAGTCTACCACCCGAAATGATCAGAAATCTAATGTAGTTTTTAAGGAAGCCTATCCTAAATTCCATTTTTTCCTCCAGTGAATTAAACCTGATTTATTGAGGCCTTGGACTTCTGAAAACCGTTCTAAACCTTAGTTTTCTAAAACCATTCTAAACCTTAGTCTTCTAAAACCATTCTAAAGTTAGTTTTGTAGTTAAGATCTTGCAGTAACGAGGCCAGGTACCTACATAGGATCGCCTTCCAATCTTTTTTTTTTCTTTTTGAGACAGAGTCTCAAAATGTCACCCAGGCTGGAGGGCAGTGGCACAATCTCGGCTCACTGCAACCTCCGCCTCCCAGGTTCAAGTGATTCTCCTGCCTCAGCTTCCTGAGTAGCTGGGATTACAGGTGTGTGCCACCACGCCCAGCTAGTTTTTATAGTTTTGGTAGAGACGGGGTTTCACCATGTTCACCAGGCTGGTCTCAAACTCCTGACTGCAGGTAATCCAACTGCTTCGGCCTCCCAAAGTGCAGGGATTACAGGCGTGAGCCACTAAGCCTGGCCAATCTTATTTTTAACAAGAAATGCTCTTCCCTGCCACAGGGCCAAAGCAGCAGAATACTGTGGGTAGGATGGAAGACGCTGCATGATGTCCTAGATCCTGTGGGCAAATGAAGCCATCAGGGCACCCTGCAGAGCAAGTTCTTGTTGCCACTGTTCAAATGTAAAGTTTGCAGCCTGTGCTTCCAACCCTTCCCTTCCTTTGTACAACGCCCAGGGTGAAGTCAGCATCAGGGATTCTATGTAAGGCTGATTCTATGTAAGGCTGATTATGACAGGTCCAAGTTTGCTGCCTCAACCCACAGATTCACCTGAACAATACACTCAGCTAAGAGCTTCTTAGATTCTAGCTGTCTGTCTCAGCCTGGCCCTTGCTTTAAGATAAGAAAAATGATTCCCTCCCAAATTCCTCAGTGCTGAAGGGATTAGGCACTCAGCATGTACTGCTCATTTCAGTGTTTCAAATGAGAGGGTCTGGGCTGTCAGGGAGGTGAAACTGCCCGAGTTGAAATCCTGGTTACGTCACATGCTGGCTATGTAACTATGGGTAAGTTGCTTAGCTTCAGTCCTCAGTTTCCTTCTCAGTGTGTAAAATGGGACAATGGTATCTACTTTCCAGAATCACAGTGAAGTTTAAGTGAAATCATACACAAAAGGCATATTGCTAAGAATATAGGCAGCTGACAACATATTTGCTATTTCAACTCCTTTTCCCCCAGCTGTGCTTTCCAAAAAGATCAATAAAATTTTACCCACTGTTTTATCTCTTTCCCACCAAAAGGCTGGCTGAAGACAGGCAAAGAGTGAGCGAGGAAAGCAAACAGCCTGTTAAACTCCAAAGTGATATAAGCAGAGCATGAATGATTAAAAATGGACTGTCACTCTAACCTTCAAGAAACATTAGCCAGATCTTGATCCTGTATGATCCATGAATGCGTGTGATGCCATCATACCCTCGACTAGTGCCAAGGGCTCGAGAAGACTTACACTATAAAGGCAACCACAAAGACACAATTTATCCCACAGAAATGATCTTATTCTTAACGAATGCACTGAAACATTTATTCATTTCAACAAACATCTGATGCACTATTCTAAGCTCTGAGAATGAGGTAGTCCAGTTGCAGGCCTCACTGGCGAAAGACCTCTCATCACTAGAGGTCACCAACAGAATCATCTTCCACTCAATACACACACGACTTCAGAGCCTTCTCATGGAAAAGTAACTAAAACAACCACTCCATAAATGCTGGCTCACATGTGCTGTGCTGGCCCTATACCAAAGATATGATACATATCCTCACAGCAGACAGCACCAGTGGCCTCTGATGTAAGCCAATTAGACCCGTTTTACAGACTTAGAAACTGAGGCCTAGAAAGGTTAAATCACATACTCAAGTTTTCACAGTGAATAAGTGAGAAAGTCAGGAATGGTTCAAAACTTGTACTCCTAATCCTTACTTAGGTTTCCACCATGCATTTCTGTAGTTTTTTTTTCTTTCCCCCAATTGGCTGTGGAGAGAAGTTGAATTTGGGCCAGTCTATGTTGCCAGCCAAATCCCCCTAATATTCGTCTTCAGCAAACCCTCCACTGCTAAGGAACCAGGCATGACTCAGATATTTTTTCAGAAGGCCAATATTTAGCTGAGATTTAAAGTCCTCTAAGATTTAGCCCCAGCCCATCTTTCTAGCTCATCTCCTACGTTTGGGGCCAATGGGGCTTCTCTTCACTTCCTGAATGGCTTCGACGCTGCTCTATTCTGTACCTGTTTGCTCTCAACATATGTGTCTCTCTCTCTGCCACCAGTAACCGCAATCCCTCATTCAGGACCATCTGGGAACGCAGCCCCTCTGTAAGGATCTTCCTGATCCCAGGAAGATGGGATCTGAGCTCTCAAACCACTTGGTTTTACAGCTGCTCAGATACCTACTCCCACTAACGTAACTGACTCAACTTATTTAGCCCGGTGCCTCTGTTGACTGACTCAGGTTCACTTGTGGTTTCCAGTAAACAATGAGGTAAAGAAGATGCCAAATTATTAAGAGTATCTTACTTTCATCACCCCCCAATTCTTTATTCACCTTATAGGTTCCTGTATATTCCTAATTCTATGTGTTGTTCAAAACATCTGAGTATACTGCTATGGAAAGGACCTGTGTGGCCAGTGGAAGCACAGCTGCACAAGCAGTCCCAAGGCCAAGCGACTGTTCTCCGTATGCCAGGTGGCCACTGAATAAACATCCACTTGGGGTTTGTCTTTAGAGAGGGAATTTGAAGACATTTAAGAACTTCAGGCATCACCATCATTTTAGGGGGAGAGATAAAATTATCAGCACTATTTCTGATAAGATTGCACTAGCCAACATAGCTTTGATTTGTGGCCCTTTGATTTAGGACTTGGCTGTGTCCAAATCCACATCCTAGGACAAGACACCCATGGGAGACCTGGCACTCTGAGCCCACACACTTAGAGTAGACTCCTGCCCCTGCCTTGAGTGCGGGTGGCGGGGCAGTCATGGGCCCCCAGCCTCCAGAAACCAGGCCTGTGCCCTCACCTGCCTGATTTGCCATACTGAGGCAGGAGCAATAGGCATGGCTCCGCTGTGGGGACACATAAGTGCTAACACAGAGTCAGAATTTCTAAACAATACCCCCTCCGAAGGATCCCTTTCCAAGTAAGTTTCCAACCCTTATTTAAAACTACTCTAATGCATGTGAAGTTGTAAGCTAAAGAAAAAATATTAAGGTGGGATATACTAGCATCTAGTTTTTTTTATAACACGGAAAGAATTTCCACTCATTTTTATCAAACTTTGCCTTAATCTCAACATATGTGTCTCTCTCTCTGCCACCAGTAACCGCAATCCCTCATTCAGGACCATCTGGGAACGCAGCCCCTCTGTAAGGATCTTCCTGATCCCAGGAAGATGGGATCTGAGCTCTCAAAATTATAAAATTGCTGGATCATCTTAGAAGAAGGCTGGGCTCAGTTTACTAGATCTGTAAAGTAATTACTGTTCCTGGAGAGTAAGAATCATTTTTAGCCCATTTCTTACCTTGATCCGATGACATCAAAAAGATGTTGCCAACGATCGTTAATTTTGTTGAGCTTGTCATCGATCTCAGCTGCTCTCGATTTGTTGCTGGCCTTCATCAGCTGGTCACCCATCTGCTTTAACTGTAACTTGTTTTCACTAAACAAGTTTATTTCTTCCATGCAGTCCTGGCAAAGGCACCAAAACATTAAAAAAAAAATTAGCCAGGTATAATGGCTCATACCAATAATCCCAGCAGTTTGGGAGGCCGAGGCAAGAGGATCACTCGAGTCCAGGAGTTCAAGACTAGCCTGTGCAACATAGCAAGACCCCACTTCTGAAAAAACTAGCCAGGTATGCTGGCACATGTCTGCAGTCCCAGCTACTCGGGTGGCTGAGGTGGGAGGACCCCTTGAGCCCAGAAGGTTGAGGCTGCAGTGAGCTATGATCTCGCCACTGCACTCGAGCACAGTGAGACACTGTCTCAAAACCTCATACCTTCTAATGAAGCTAACTTTTCAGTGAGTAGCTAAAAAGTCAGGCAACGAGCATCAGGCAAATGCAAAATATGTAAGGCAATAATTACTTTGGTTTTAATAGTTACCTAATTCAAAAGCTCTCTGTTTCCTCTCACAGATTTCTTTTAACCTACTTGCGAACTGAGGACAACTGAGCATAACTAATTAGGCTGCTGTCGTTTACAGTTTTCTAGAGGGTTGACTGAGTGGTGTTTTGGGTGACTGCAGCAAGAATGTTATTACTTTTCCCTGTACAGATCAGTGACCATTTCAAAATTATGAGCCTCACTGCTTTTGGCCTCTCCCCTTTGGCAAGGGGAGCTGCTGCTGCTGCTTTTTTTTTTTTTGAGATGGACTTTTTACTCTGTTGCCCAGGCTGGTGTGCAATGGCACCATCTCGGCTCATTCAACCTCCACCTCCCAGGTTCAAGAAATCCTCCTGCCTCAGCCACCCAAGTAGCTGGGATTACAGGCGCCCACCACCACACCAGGCTAATTTTTGTATTTTTAGTAGAGATGAGGTTTCACCATGTCAGCCAAGCTGGTCTCGAACTCTTAACCTCAGGTGATCCACCTGCCTCGGCCTCCCAAAGTGCTAGGATTACAGGAATGAGCCACCGCGCCTGGCCAATGAGAGCTTCTTAATAACAACTAGAGAAACTCTAACTCATTTGGGGTATCAGCTGATGTGTAAGCCCCTTCCCTGGTCAAACTTCCTAATGGAGAGAAAGCAACTCCCCTCAGTACCATGCCCACTGACAATGGTCTCACACTCCCATCTCTCTGGAACCTTCTCTCTTCCCACTGGTCTCTCAAAAGGACAAAAAATAGTGAAGTCCCTTCAAATTTCTAAAATGCTACCGGAAGCACCCGTAACCCTGCACCTGTTTGGGCCTACGAGTGAGGAGGGCCGACAATTCCACGGTAGTCAGAACTACATCCACCTGGGTATCCTCCCGTACCTTCTGTAACTTTTCAATCATTTCTTCAATACTAATGTCCGCTGTCTGTAGAACTTTGTTTTCCATCTGCACCAGCCAGGCACACAACTCTTTATTTTTTTCATTGAATACAATCCATGTATTGAGTCTGTCTTCAATCTCCTGTTTACGTATAGCCACCTGCAAATGAAAATACATTTGGCAGCTGAGTATAGCCAGGAAGGAAAGCACCCCCTTCTCTCCCTCACATCAAAAAGACTGAGTTTCATTCATTTTAATCAGTAGCTCTCTACACTCACCCTTGTCTGGCTTTGCCTCTTAAAAACCTAGGGTTTCACATCAACAGAAGTTCCTTACACCTGTGATAAATGCCATAAAAAATAACAAATACTGTACCTGAAACGTAGCTGATTGGAAGGACTGTTTTACCCAATACTTGTGTGTTACTATCCAGTTATATTAAAAATTAAAAACAGGAAAGGCTAGATGAAGATATAACCCAAATCCTTGCCCTTTTAACAACAAATCAAATCCTTATACCAACATAAGGACAACGTCCTGTTTAACAACTATTAATCCAGATAGAATGTAAATCAAACATTTATAATGCAAATGGACCAGGAAAACTACAGCCATTTAAATGTCCTATTGTTATGCTTCAAAACAAAGTAAAACCAAAAACAATGTACATCACTCATTTAACCCACTTTCCTGTTAAGCACTGGATTTTGGATGGAAACCATGGATATATCGCCAACAGCTGGTCTGCAGCAAGCAGGCTGACCCCAAAATACCCAATGCCCCATTACGCATAAGTAGCCCCTAAACTGACATCAGCTAAGGGTCCTCCTCCTTAAAGGTTTAAATTTCACTAAATATAAATTTAAATAATGCAAATCAGCCTTACTAGATGTACAAAAGTATTCCTAGGTTTTAAGAATCTTCAGAATCGTAGGGTTAAAAGGGGGTGGCTCTTTGGTAAAGTTTTGACACCCCACTATATGGACCAGGAAACCAAGGTTGAATTCTCTGAGATTTTCCTGCTGTGTATAAAGAAACTCTGCTCTTTAAGGAGGAGAAAATACTGAATGCTTATATATCCTACCCAGGCAAACGTGTTAAAAACGCTTGAAAAACTATCCGAAATTTCCATTCCTCAGGGCATCTGTTTATCTTTTAAAAATCCTGGCATTTTGCACAGTGTCATCCTGATTGATTTCATAATAGTAACAATTAGGAACATCTGGGCCGCAGTCTTCCTGTGTACCGTAACTTTCAGAACACTTTTCATATATTCCAAACATTTTCTTTTATATAAAATTTAAAAAGTTCTAAAAGAAAATTTAAAATTAGGGTACATTGTGAATATTAAATACTAAAATCAAGAAGGAGAACGTGCCTGAATTTCAACTTTTTAAATACATCTCTTAATTCACAAAAATGAGATTAAGGAATTTATTTTCACTAGAATTCTATGTTCTTAAAACAAAGATCTTTAAGACTATTTGAATCCCTTAATTCAATCCTGATCCTGTCACAAGCCTATACCATATAATACTCTATTAACACAATCCCATTCTTAATAAGTCAAAGTGATCCATTGAGACAACATAGCAGTTGATCACTTCTCTTAGAGAATTTTAGAAACCGTCTACTTGAAATAAACATCAGATTGCCTGTGAATGCAGAGTACTCATATGAAATGCTCCCATGCTTGCTGGGCATTAAGTAAGACTCCTGCTGTTAGGCCCAGAAGAGACTCCCCAGTAAAGGACCTCTTCACTGGGTCCTGCTTCTGATACACTGATTAGGGCTTGCCACCTACACAAGCCAGAGAGCAGTCTACACATCTGATCAGAATTGCAATTTCTGTCTCCACCTAAAGTGACTTTAAAAAAAGCTCATTAAAAGCGTGCAAAGTTCTAGCATTTAGCGCTGGAGAAACAAAAGGGTCAAATCTGTTAAACCATGTTGCTGCCTTCTAAAGGAGCAGCGGCCAGGCCAGGGGTCCCACTGAAAAGGGCCTCCGGTTCAATGAAATTAAGCTCCTTTCTACTTTGTCTGGCCTTCAGAGACATTTCAATCCACTCCCAAACAGCCGTGCCCTGCAGTGAGCTGACTTACCCTTAAGCAGAGGTCCTCCCATTGTCTGTGCAAATGCTCTATTTGCTCCTTCAAAACCATCACGTCTTCCACGAGAACGTGCCGGGTTAAGTCTGCCTTCATAGTTTGAAGTTCTTTCAAGTTCTGAGTCCAGCTAGCCAAAGACTGTTCTAGTTCCTGCATTTAATCACAAGAAGGGGGTAAAAAGCCTTCAACTCAAGCGGCTGTTGTTTCCAAACCTGTAGGCTAATCCTTTGATTAGACTCTGGGGGAGGGGAGGCCAGGAGAGGGGGAGGGACCTTCTGAATGGGAAACAGCCCAAGGCGAGCGCCTGCAGTTGTGGTTGGCCAGTTCTCCACCACCTTCTTCTCAAAGGAAAACTCTTTTCTACCTTTATTTTCATTTCCTCAGGTAGCTCTGATTTCGACAGAATTTATTCTATTTTAAAGTCATGTAGGTCTTTATTTAGAGGAAAGTGTATTTGGAATCTAATAATCTTGACATACACACACACGCACACATACAATTTTTAATCCTGAAACTACATTTCAGATAGATTTAAAATGTGATTTTCCATTAAAAAAACCCTAAGAAATGCATTTCTGCTATTGTGGCAATCATGTAACAGCAATGACTTCTGTTCAAAGGGAATTATTTTTGGCTAACTTTTGAAACTAATGAGTAAGTATAATGGAAGACAGAGATAAACTTTTCTAATAATTGGCAAAGATTAGTTAGCAGATAATTTTCTGGCCATGGAAACACCTATCTTTTGAAACGCAGCAATGGCTGGGCTCAGTGGCTCACACCTGTAATCCCAGCACTTTGGAAGCCCGAGGCGGGCAGATCACCTGAGGTCAGGAGCTTGAGACCAGCCTGGCCAACATGATGAAACCCTGTCTCTACTAAAAATACAAAAATTAGCTGGGCGTGGTGGCCTGTAGTCCCAGCTACTCGGGAGGCTGAGGCAGGAGACTCGCTTGAACCCAGGAGGCGGAGGTTGCAGTGAGCCAGGATCACTCCGCTGCACTCCAGCCTGGCTGACAGAGTGAGATTCCATCTCCACCAAAAAAAAAAAAAAAAAAAAAAAAAAAAAGAAGAAGCACTGTCATTGTCAAATTGAAACTTTGAAATCTAGGATTTACTCAGATTTACTTTCACAGCAGGGAAGGTAAAAGGAAGCAGCCAAAACACTCGAGTCCACCAGGTTTTTATTGTGCTTACAATTCTTCATGACTTGGCACATTTTAAGGGTCTCCAGTCCTATCTGTCAACTGAAACCTGAAATAAGATACTATGCCTTTTTAACTTTTATTATTTTGTTTTAGAGACAGGGTCTCACCCTGTTGCCCAGGCTAGAGTACAGTGGCATGATCATGGCTTACTGCAGCTTTGACTGACCTCTTGGGCTCAAGTGATCCTCATGCTTCAGCCTGCAGAGTAGCTGAGACTACAGGCACGCAGCACCACACCTGACTAATTTTTAAATTTTTTTGTAGAGATGGAAGTCTCATCGTTTTGCCCAGGCTGGTCTCAAACTCCCCAGCTCAAGTGATCCTCTTGCCTCAGCCCCCTGAATTGCTGGGATGACAAGGGCAAGCCACCATGCCCTGCTGCTACTATGCCTAAAATCAGGGATGTTTGAAGGGCCCTAACAGTATGTTAATTCTGATTGATTTTCAGAGTTCTAAAAGCTACATTGGCATGATTTCATAACTTACCAACAACAATTTATGTTTAATAAAGTGGCCCAGAGAATTCTTTTAAAGGTTACATGTAGAATGAGGAATTAACACCTTTCTCAGAAGCTAAATCATTAGGTATTTAACATTTGTATTACTGCTTTTGGTCTCACAATTGGTTCCAGTAAAGTAGATGACAGCAGATTCCACAGTGGAACGCTCTGGAAAGCTATATACATAAAGGGGCCACCTGCCAGCCGAGGTGTACCACTTACTGACTTGAAATTGGAGATCTGGAAACCGCTGAGCTTCAGACAGAGTTTCCCAGTCAGGTGGCAGGAAGCTCAGCCTGTCCAGTGCCCTGCTCAGAGGTGCTGGCTTGGCCGCCAAGTTATGCCCAGCCAGGTTTCACTCAGTATGGTTTGAATACTTATAATATTGACAGTCAGAAAGTGTACAGTCACTGGATAAGGTTGAGACTCCTGTTCTACTCTCATTGCCCTGCACTTTTCCCCTCTAACACTCACCATGTTCACAGACACAGACACACAGACACACACACACACACCCCTGTGCATACAGTGTGGCTATCTGGTGAACAGGTCTCTCTGGCAGACTGGACCATTAGCTCCACACATGGAAGGGACCATGACAACACCGCTCACTGATGCAGTGCCCAGAACCTGCCATGGTGCTGCTGCACAGCAAGGTTTCAGATACCAAAATGTATGGCTGAAAGGAAAGCAATTTGGCAGTGTGTCTCGAGAGCTTTAAAATGTTCATAAACACTACATGAAAAAAGTAGGGAGTCAAACAGTATATAGAATGAGGTCTCTTGTGGAAGTTTACTATAGCTGACGATCAGTTTGTATAAAAATGTCAACAATCATGCCTGTCTTTAAATTAAATTGCCCCAGATTTGCAACCAAACTGTCAGAGAGAAATCAGGTAAGTTTCCACCATCTTCATTCAACCAGATAAATTATCTATACCACAAGAATACGTGGAAATTTCCAATTTTTTATGTAACATGGGATGTAAAACTTCAAGTTGTTTGGCTACAAAAAGTGGTGTTGTACAGGATTTGACTAGACTCTGCAGTATCAGGACAGCATTTAGGCCTTGCCTATGGACTCAATTACCAGTGGAACTGTCAAGTCCCATTTTTCTGTACTACCATTTGGGAAAAAGAGGACTGAAAAAGAATGGGTATACAAATAAATTTTGGCCTGTATATGCATACTCTATCTTTGGAAGAATATACAACAAATCGGTAACATCGATTGCTTCTGTGGAGAGGAATTGATAAGAGAAAAATTTATCACATATACCTTTTGCACCTTCTGAATTTTGAGCCATGTGACTATATTACTTAAACAAAAATTATTTAAAAACCAAACTGTTCCAAGGACTCAATCTTTGGACAAGTGTTATGAAACACAGATGTCCATTGTAGCAATTTTCATAATAGTAAAGTTAGAATATACATGAAACATATATGTAAGGAAATCATTCCATTCCTCAACTTGGCTGTAGTGGGAATATACTTTTTCTTTTTTATCTTTTATCTTTTTCTTTTTGCAGCTGTGCTTAGAAGGGAATATAATTTTATGAGGAGGAAAGTCAAGCTCAAATTGGTCAAGTGGCTAGCATATTTCCCCCAGGTGAATCAGGAATGAAACACACTGATCCGGACAAGCTTTGGGTTACTTGGGATCTTTTTGGAATATGGTCATGGTTGAATGAACTCAATGCTCTTTCCCTTTCCCTGATTCTTTCCACTGATAAATAGGATGCTGAGACCATGAAAGCTGAAAAGATCCCACTGGAAACTGAGAAGTGTGATACTTGAAAAAAAATTACAGCTGCTCAAGGGTTTACATGTCACATTCTGCACAGGTTCCTAGACCTTATGGAAGGAAACTCTGTGTATCATCTGAGAGCATGACTCCAAATTCTCTCCGCTGTTACCAAAGTCTTGCTCTAAACCTAATGAGGTAGGGATGATAAAAACCTTGAAAATTAGGCATAGAAATCTTGTTAACCTAATAAAGCCACTGACTGACACATCACCAGCAAATAACACTTAATAGTGAAATGTTAGAATCATTTTCTTCTAAAATCAAGAATGGAAGACTCAGCTATTAACGCTTCTGCTTAACAATGTTCTGTTACTTAACAATGTTAAGTAACAATGTACTTAACCTGTGTAGGAAAAGTAGGAAAAAAAAAGTATATTAAAATTAAGAAACAAACAAAAATAACCTTGTCATTATTGACAGATGATGATGGTCTCACAGACACCCAAAAAAATACATAAACAAATTGCTGGAATTAATATAAGAGTTTAACAAGATGGTTAAACAAATATGCAAAGACCAATTGCATTTCTAGGTATCAGCAATAATCAGTTAAAAAATATAATTAGAAAAAGGTAGTATTTTCAAAAGCTTCAAAATATTGCACCAAGAAATAAATCTAACAAAAGATATCCCTTTTGTGATTAAGAAAATTGTAACAAGAATAAGCCAGGTATGGTGGCTCAGGCCTGTAATCCGAGCACTTTATGAGGCCGAAGCGGGTGGATCACCTGAGGTCAGGAGTTAGAGACCAGCCTGGCCAACATGGTGAAATCCCATCTCTACTAAAAATACAAAAATTAGCTGAGCGTGGTGGCAGGTGCCTGTAATCCCAGTTACTCGGGAGGCTGAGGCAGGGGAATACCTTGAACCAGGGAGGCAGAGGTTGCAGTGAGCCAAGATCGTGCCACTGCACGATAGCCTGGGTGACAAGAATGAAGCTCCATCTCAAAAAAAAAAAAAAAATATATATATATATATATAAGCTATTAGTGAAAAAAACGAAATAATATGACCAAAGGGAAATATATACCACATTCATGAGCATAAGCAGGAATACTAAAAAAATTTATCCAAGTTAATCTATAAATTCAATGCAATTCAATTATAACTCTTTATCAGAACTTTTCATGGTTTAACAAGCTGCTTCTCAAAGTTACAGAAGATCAAAGATCTAGGGACATCCAAACTAATGTGAGAGAACAAGGTGTGGGTACCCATCACACCTGAAATAAAGATGTGTTACAATAAAGTGCAGCCATTAAGATAGTTTGATATTAAAGCTGAGCTACACAGACCAATGGAACAGAGAACTGAGAAAAGAATCCTGCGTATATGGAAATCTGATATTTGACATTAGACAATAAATAGGCACCAAGACAACTGCTATCCAGATGAATAAAATTAGAAAATGGATCTCTGCCTTAAAATGTATGCAAAAATCAATTCATCAATGAATAAAGATGTGAATGTAAAAACCAAAAACCGAAAACTTTTTGAAGAAAATGTAAGCACGTATTTTACGATTTTAGTATGAAGATTTCACAGAGAAAGTAGAAAATACTAATCATATAGGAAAATACTGACAAATTCATCCACATTAACAAAATACCTTTTGTTCAGCCAGCAACACCAAGGAAAAAGTAGAAAAACAGGCTCTCAGATGGGAAAAGACATTTGCAATGTATACACTCAGTAGAAGAGGAATATTTAAAATAAATAAGCAGCTCCTTCAACTCAATAAGAAAAAGACAAATAGCCCAACAGAAAAAAATCAGTAAAAGGTACAAATAGGCAATTCACACAAGGGCAAATATAAAAAAAATGTGAAACTGACTAGTAAACTATAAAGAGACACTATCTCACTCATAGCTGCTGGACTAGCAAAAGTTAAAAAAAATCTGATAATACCAAGTGACTACATATTCTTATAATGCATACTATACAGCAGTGAGAATGAATGTGCATTAGGTACCAACATCAATGACTCTAAATCATAATGAAGGAAAAAAGTTACATTGTGGGCCATGTGTGGTGGCTCACGCCTGTAATCCCAGCACTTTGGGAAGCCGAGGCAGGCAGATTGCTTGAGGCCCCAGGAGTTCAAGACCAGCCAGGCCAACATGATGAAACCCTATCTCTACTAAAAATACAAAAAATAAGCCAGGTCTGGTGGCGTGTGCCTGTAATCCCAACTACTTGGGAGGCTGAAGCATGAGAATTGCTGGAACCCAAATGGTGGAGGTTACAGTGAGCCAAGATTGCACCACTGTATTCCAGCCTAGGCGACAGGAGACTCTGTCTTAAAAAAAGAAAAAAAAATTATATTATACATAGTACTGCTTATATAAAGTTTTAAAATTTATGTATTTTGTTTACTTTTTAGAGACAGTCTTACTCTGTCATTCAGGGTGGAATGTAGTGGTGCATTCATGAGTCACTGTATCCTCGACCTACTAGGCTCAAAGGATCCTCCCACCTCAGCCTCCCCAGCAGCTGGGATCACGGACAAGTGCCACTACACCCAGCTAATTAAAAAAATTTTTTTTGTACATATGGGAATCTCAATTTGTTGCTCAGGCTACTTTCAAACTGCTGGACTCAAGGGATCCTCCCAATGCAGCCTCTCAAAGTGCTGGGATTATAGTTGTGAGTCACCATGCCTAGCTATATAAAGTTTAAAAACAGAAAGCAATTCTACATCTCACTGACAGCAGGCTGGGTGTGTGGCTCCCGCCTGTAATTCTAGCACTTTGGGAGGCCAAGGCAGGAGGATTGCTTGAGCCCAGGAGTTTGAGACCAGTCTGGGCAACATGACAAAACCCCGTCTCTACAAAAAAATACAAAAATTAGCCGGGCATGGTGGTGTGTGCCTGTAGTCCAGGCTACTCGGGGGGCTGAGGTGGGAGGATCGCTTGAGCTTGGGAAGTGGAGGTTGTAGTGAGCTGAGATTGTGCCACTGCACTCTAGCCTGGAAGATAGAGCCAGACCCTGTCTCTCAAAAACAAACAAACAAATGAACAAACAAAGAAAAACACTGACACCTACAAACACAAGTATTAAAATTATTAGGACATGTGTAAGAATGATGAACACCAAATCCAGGGTTACTGACACCTCTAAGGAGAAGTTAGATCATACAGGACACTCGAACTGTGTGTATAATTTTTTTTTATATTTTAGCTGGGTGATGGTGTCATGGCAGTTTGTCATATTATTTGTTATGCCTTTTAGCACATTAGACATTTTTTTTTTTTTTTTTTTTGAGACGGAGTCTTGCTCTGTCACCCAGGCTGGAGTGCAGTGGCCGGAACTCAGCTCACTGCAAGCTCCGCCTCCCGGGTTCATGCCATTCTCCTGCCTCAGCCTCCCGAGTAGCTGGGACTACAGGCACCCGCCACCTCGCCCGGCTAGTTTTTTGTAATTTTTAGTAGAGATGGGGTTTCACCGTGTTAGCCAGGATGGTCTCGATCTCCTGACCTCGTGATCCGCCCGTCTCGGCCTCCCAAAGTGCTGGGATTACAGGCTTGAGCCACCGCGCCCGGCCTAGACATTTTTACAATAAAGAAAAAAGATGTAGGGAGAAAGACACTAATTTCTAGCCCAACTTGAAGTAGGAGACTATTCATTTCTTCCTCATTTCTTCAGTTTGATCCCTGAAAGTCACTGAAGGAAGTAAAAAATTAGAAGACCATTCCAACAGTCTCTCAATGTCTTTTAAACATCAAAGCTGCAGACAGAAAAGAGATGCAGGGAGTTGCTGACCTGGGAATTTTCCTGGCCCCAATTCCTATCCATAAGTTTGCCTTGTCTTCAGCTAAGGCCTAAAATATCCAGGAATTTTTGCTAGTGTGGTATTCATTAGGAAGAATATAGTTTGGACCGTTTTATAAAAATGTTATACTGGAGCAAACCCCAACCTACTGGCTTTCAAAAATGAATTCTTTAGTCATATTTTACTCTCGTTTCAAAGAAAAGGACATTTGATAAGGGAACAGCTTTTACAGGAATCTCAGAGGCCACATCTTATATTACAGAGGAGGAACAGACACAAAGAGGACCTGAAGGAGAAAACCCCTAAGATCCTAAGAAGTGAGTTTTTGCAAAAGTCTTTCTCGTCTTCAAACAACAATTGTAAAAAGCATCAATTCTAATTCCTTGAGAGACCAGCATGTTATGTTAGACAGTAGATCGGGAAAATATTTTCTGATTTGAAAATGAAAACTCAGTTTCAACATAGAAAGAGGCAAAGAAGCACTTCAAAGTACTCAGAAAACAGCTAAGTGATTATCTTGGCCACTTGTTCGGATTTCAATACCTTAATCAGCTCTTTTTCGTTATGGAGGTCCTCATGAAGCTCTGGAAGAGGATCTTCACTTTGTGCCTTTAAAACTTGCAGCCTGCTTTTCAACTCCTTTATTTTCTTTTCACACTGGTCCCAGGTCTATTTGAAAACAAGATTAAAACTGGTAAGTACTTTGCTCTTTAGAATGAATTGTGGAAATAGAATAGCTCATTTACTCCACATAATCTTTCTATTAAGTTTGTTTTTATAAATCACACAGATACCCAGTTCCTTGTCTTGAGCAGACTATGGTCTCCCAAAAGCAGAAGGAACACCAATATGACTCAAGCCTCCTTGCAGCTTTACCTGTGGCTCATTTCAACCACCAGGCTGGCCTTTGCTTGAAAATAGTTCTTCTGGGCCGGGCATGGTGGCTTAAGCCTGTAATTCCAGCACTTTGGGCGGCCGAGGTGGGTGGATCACCTGAGGTCAGGAGTTCGAGACCAGCCTGGCCAACATGGCAAAACTCTGTCTCTACTAAAAATACAAAAATTAGTTGGGTGTGGTGGCCTGTGCCTGTAATCCCAGCTACTTGGGAGGCTGAGACAGGAGAATTGCTTGAACCTGGGAGGCGGAGGCTGCAGTGAGCTGAAATCGCGCCATTGCACTGTAGCCTGGGCGACAGAGCGAGACTCCATCTCAAAAAATAAATAAATAAAAATAAAAAAGTTCTTCCTCGCTCCCCATATCCTTCTCATCTAACCAATGTGATTTCTACTTTAATTTTGGAAAAGTTCACACCTAAAAGGCTACTGTATGGATTAACTGTTAGCATTGACAGTCTTTGGCATATGCTATAATAGCACCACAGAGCACAAGCACTCAGCCACCTTCCTTGTCTTCTTTTCCACCATCACCCCTCTCCTCTGCTGACTCTCTTCTCCTTTCTACAGCCTGGCTTTAGTGACCTTTTCACATTCAACCTTCACTTTCCATTTCTCCCCACTGTGCTGACTACCACCTTCTGCTTAAAGCACTTTCCTGTTTACAAAGCATTTTCAACTTTATTAACCCATAGTAATGATAATAACCTTAGGAGATATACAGGGAAAGTATTATCATTTTTAAAACAAGTATTATCATATTTAAATGGGAAAACTAAGGCTCAGAGAAAAATGACTAGCCCATGGATCTGGGGTTAAAAGCCAAGTCAAGGGTCGACCATCTCTTTTCTTGAAATTTTAATTGTTGAACAAAATAGGTGCCTGCATTTTCAACTATAGGGTATTTATATTCGATTCATTAGGATAAACTTCTTTTCCTGAAGTTACTAAAACTATACAAATCTACAATGAAACACTATTCTTCAGTACAGCTGATACCTAAATAAACTTGGGTTGGCCTCAGTCTATGGTAACCCCTCACTGAAGGGAGGCCCCTTGTCTAGCAATATCAACTATCTGAAACTCAACTCAAAAGAAAGCAAAGGGAGAAGCAAAATCATGAGTTCTTCAAACTGTTATTTGCAATGATCATTATGCTTTACAAACATGGCAGATGCCTAACAAATGTTTGCTAGTTAATGAATTCCATATAGTCCATATACCAAATAAAATTCAGATACTTTATTCACAGGAGAAATTCTCAAGCCCTAATTCAGCATATATTTACTCTTAATTCAGAAAAATATGTCTGATAAGTTTGGTTATCTAGTTTTAGCACACACGACAGGTTAGAAAGAGTGGGCTATAAGAAGTACGTGAGCTTGGAAAAAGAAAAAGTAAAAATAGATAGCTTGACATTAAAAGGAGAGAAAGAAAAATGATAAAAACCATATCAGAACTCAAAGAGCACAGTAGTTCAGGGAGGGCCATAGGTTCAAAGCAATTCAGAGGCCTTGAGAACAACTTGGTATCTTAGCATTACATAACAATAACGATTTTCCTAATAGTGACTCAAAATATAACACTGTAGTTCTTAAAGGTATAATCATACATTATTTGGAAAATTCGCTTATATGGAAAAGTACATTCTCTGATGACAGCAGAAAAATGAAGTGTTTCTGTCTGTTTCTTTTCATATACTATGCCAAGAACAGGCTGTACATGGAACATTAGTTTTATGTATTGAACTTTAATTGAATATGTTTCCTGTTTCATAAAAATAAGTATCTTAATAGAATCTCAAGTATTTAAATACTAAACATTGAGCTTTTGCAATGCTATATCATCATTTCACATTAAGTAACTGGCATGACTTATGGATTAGAGCTTGAGTTGGAAACTCATGATACTACAGTTTCCTAAAATCATTTCCATTTTTCACACCGCAAATGAAAATCTATGTAATTTGAGTATCATGAATGGAAAAGTAAGTGGTGAGTTTACCTCTCCAGTGCTCTGGAACTGCTTAATCATCTCTGCCAGCTGGGGCTCCATGTCTTTCCAGTTGTCCTGAAGTTGACTGATTCTCCTACCCACAGACTCTTTAGTTTCCAGATCAGTTGTGAGCAGTAACTTCTCTCCAGCTTTCACGGTTAGGGCATAGGTAGTTCGCCATCTTTGAAAATGAATTTCTTTATTCTAAGAAAAAAAAGTAATTTGCTTAGGCTTCTGATGTGTTCAAAATGTGATTGTGTGTGTGTGTGTGTGTTTCCTTCAGAGTTTTTCTTAAGAGTTAAACTAGATATAAATTAGACAAATTGGGTTAGAATGTACATACACACACACTCACATCAAAAGCTAATGTTTTACATTGAGTAGATAAGCATACTACTAAGTGAGGTGTTCTTAAAATAATTTCCAAAGACTGGTGAGATAAGATTCTTAGTGTAATGATTAGAAGCACAGAGAAATAAAAAAAATTTACATCATAGAATAATAACCTGCAAGGTAAATGGATCTAAGAGTATTAAGAAAGTGAATGGAGTAACAGACCTGAAATCAAGTAACAGACCTTACATTATGCTAAACAAATATAAAGGGAAAGAATGCAAGAAAGGGTAAAAATACAAAAAATATACATTTCTTAAGCTTTTTATGGGTACATAAACATGTACATCGATATGTGCCCCAAAGGGGCAGCTTTAAAAGATTCCATCCAAATATCATGTAGGCTTTCTGAAAATTAAAAACAATTTTTTAGGCCTGGTGTGATGGCTCATGCCTGTAATCCCAGCACTTTGGGAGGCCAAGACAGGCAGATCAATTGAGGTCAGGAGTTCAAGACCAGCCTGGCCCACATGGAGAAACCGTGTCTCTACTAAAAATACAAAAATTAGCCAGGCGTGATGGTGGATGCCTGTAATTCCAGCTACTTGGGAGGCTGAGCCGCAAGAATCACTTTAACCCGGGAGGCAGAGGTTGCAGTGAGCCAGGATCACGCCACTGCACTCCAGCCTGGGTGACAGAGTGAGGCTTTGTCTCAAAAAAATAAAAATTCAAAAAAAATCAAAAACAAAAATTTTTAAGAGATAAGGTCTTGTTTATTTTTTTTTTTTTCTATTTTTTAGTGGCGGTGTTACAGCTCCGTGACTGCTCCTGCAGAGCTGGGCCACTCCATAGGCAGTGTGCAGAGAGTAGCGGGGGTCCTGTTTTTTAAGAGATGCACCACCACACCTGGCTACATGGGTTTCTTTAAAGAGATTGAAACTAGGTGTTTATAATACAAAAATAAAGTAAAAACTTTAAAATGTGTCCATACTCCCAAAGGCGTATTTGGTTTTGGAGGAAAAATTAAATAGTTTTTGTCTGTTCTAAATATGTTTTCCTGGCCGGGCATTCTGGTGAGTACTGTGGCCGCAGCTACTTGAGAGGCCAAGGTAGCCTCACCAGAAGTGTGAGGTTACAGTGAGCTATGATCACGCCACTGCACTACAGCCTGGGAGACAGAGTGAGTACCTATATCTAAAAATATATATAAGCAAATAAATAAATAACACATAAATATTATTTCCTTCACCTTGGAATTTCTTGAGGGAGACAGAGTGTGGGCATTTTCCAAAATGGGAGCTGATAAACATCGACAGAGCATCACTAATTTACAAAGGCGTTTCTGAGAAGCCTGAAGATCACCCACACCCAAAGAAGGAAAGCCAAATGCACCCTCAGGAGCAGCACACAAATAAAAGAAACAGCAACTGGACCACAGGCACTCCACGCGCGTCTCTCCAACGTATTGTGCTGCGCAAATGAGCCACTGGTAGAAGACCTGCTCCTCCCTTAGTCTTCCCTAACTTGGTCAACAGCACACTATTCACCAAGATGCTTAAGTTTCAATACAGAGTCATCCTTCATCCAGCTTTTCCTTTACCAGATTCACAAACCGACACTCCAAAATACAGTGTTTTGACACGCTGAACTGAAGAAGTCTCAGGGTCTCTCTGCCCTCCCGCATTGTCTCTCCTAAAGAAGATGAAGTCCTTTATGTGCCTAAGACCCGGACCCACCAAGGAGAATGATTGTTTTCTCTTTCCCTCCCTGTTACCTCATTATCTTATTGCAGAAAAGAAGACCCAGATGTAACCACACCCGAACAGACTCTTTCAAGATGACTGCCTCCAGCCTCCAAGGATCACTGAAATTCCAAAGATAACCTTTTTTTTTTTTTTTTTTTTTTTAAGACAGGTCTTGCTCTGTTACCCAGGCTAGAGTGCAGTGGTGCGACCATGGCTCATCGCAGCCTCAACCTCCCGGGCTCAAGTGTGATCCTCCCGCCTCAGCCTCCTGAGCAGCTGGGAGTACAGGTATGCGCCACCACGCCTGGCTAATTTTTAAATTTTTTTGTAGAGACGGGGGTCTCACTATGTTGTCCAGGCTGGTCTCAAACCGGGCTCAAGGGATCCTCCCACCTCAGCCTCCCAATGTGTTGGGATTGCAGCCAATCCTCATCAAACTGTGGCACCTGTGTCCCCTCCTCTCAAACTCATGTGGGCACATATGATGGCCTTCATTATTAGAGTGTGGCAGAAGTGACAGATGTGACTTCTGAGGCTGGGTTTATAAGGCAATATAGCTTGTTCTGGGGATAAGAATCTTTGAAGCCATTGGGGTATCATATAAGAAGTCTGGCCACCAGAAGCCCTCACATGGCAAGACCACAGAGAATGATGACCAAGGAGAGGAGCTCCACTGTCCTAGCTCCTTGCTGCTCCAGTTGTTCTAGCCTAAGCATCGGTCATGTGAGTGAGCTTCAGATGACGCCAGCCCCAGCCACCATGTGACTGCAACTGCCTGAGAGACCCCAAGCAGAAACCACCAACCCCTGTCAACCCCAAGAATGACAAGACAGAATGATGAGTGTCATTATGCAGCGATAGGTGAGATGTTAGGATTCCTACTTTTTTTTCTTTAGCTCCCCTACAACCAGGAACAGCCAGAGTGATCTTTAAAAAATACGGGGCTGGGCACGGTGGCTCACGCCTGTAATCCCAGCACTTTGGGAGGCCAAGATGGGTGGATCACCTGAGGTCAGGAGTTCGAGACCAGCCTGGCCAACAGGGTGAAACCTTTTCTCTACTAAAAACACAAAAATGAGCTGGGCGTGGTGGCAGGCACCTGTAATCCCAGCTACTCGGGAGGCTGAGACACGAGAATCGCTTCAACCTGGGAGGCGGAGGTCGCAGTGAGCCAAGATTGCACCACTGCACTCCAGCCTGGGCGACAGAGCGAGACTCTATCTCAAAAAAAAAAAAGAAAAAGAAAAAGAAAAAGAAACAAACAGTGTCATGCTGCCCTCTCCCTCAGCTGAAATGCTTCAAAGGCTCCCTGGTTCCAGCCAGACCAGGTAATCCAGCTACCACACCCAGCCTGCAAAACAGTCCTCCCTACCCGGCTTTCCAGTTCACCTCCTGCCACTGCTGCCTTGCCAGCTCTGCGCCAGTCACACTGGCCTTTTTGCCGTTCCTCTGCTGTGCTGAGCTTGTTCTCATCTTGGGGACTTGGAGTAAGCCTCTCCTTCGGTCTGAAAGGCTCTTTCCTCAGATCTTGTATGGCTGGCTCCTTCTCATCATTCAGCCCCAGGTTAATTGTAACACGGCCAGAGACAACCTAATCTAAAGGAGCCACACATCCCCATCTCTACTGGCCCCATTTTAATGATCTACGTTAAGTCTTATTACAATCCGATATTTTACTATTTATTAATTTATCTGATTAATTATTCTGGTTTACTTACTACTTTGTCTGCCCTTACGAGAGCGAAGGTCTTCTCTCCGTCCACAGAATACACCCAACACTTAGGACAGTGATTGGCACAGAGAAGACACTCAATTAATATGCAATGATTGCATAACAAGTGAGGGCTGTACAGGATCTCAGGAGGATGGTGTTTGTTGAGAGGCTTCTCTAAGGTGGAGAGGTAGCTCTACAGCTCCATGGGACATCCCAACCACCTACGTTAAGCCTGTGCTCATCAAGCAAGTTTCTTTTGGAAAGCTTTGTTGCCTAAATGAATTTGCCTCTTTATTTTTACTTTTTACCATTAGTTTTTAAAATTTTTGTGAGTGCATGAGGTTTTTAAACATAGGCATGCAATGTCAAATAAGCACATCATGGAGAATGGGGTTTCCATCCCCTCAAACATTTATCCTTTGAGTTACAAATAATCCAATTACATTCTTTAAGTTATTTAAAAATACACAATTAAATTATTATTGACTATAGTCACCCTACTGTGCGCTATCAAATAGTTAGGTCTTATTCATTCTATTTTTTTTTTTTGTACCCACTGAATTTGCCCTTCAAGAGTAAACAAAACTATCACTGTACATTACTACACTAATGGTCAATTTATACATTAGTCAGTGGCTTAAGAATCTGGGTGGTTTGAGTCTGTCGCCATGAAATCCCCCACTTTATTCACCCATCTCCACTCCATGCCTCCTCTCATGGCCCAAGAGAACCTCAGTATTTCTGGATGAATGGGTAATATTGGGTTTCCAACCTCACAATGCTAGGGACCGGGCTGTGGGGTGTGGTGACTGCACCTTGCTGGCCTCACATTGCAGACAGCACACTTGGATCACATTATCATCAAAAACATTAAACCAAAGGTGAATGAACACCTTGCAAATAATGACCACGCTGTGATTCTCACAATGCTACCATGCATACACTACCTTCAGCTCATGGATCAGACTTCTGGTTTGGTAGAGGCTGAAGCGCTCCTGGCCCTTCACTGCAGATAGCAGGTGGCTGGTGTCATTGAGGAAGCGAAACAAGTTCTCCACAGAAGTAGTGAAATCCTGCCACTGCCTCACCAGCCCATCAATGTCACCCTTCCTCTGCCGTACACCCTGGACGGCATTCTGCCACCGATCCGTCAGCTTTGAGAATTCTGAAATAAATTCTGGTCTGGGGAGAAACAAATGGTTATAGAATCCAGACATCAACATGTAGAAAAAATAACTATCAGTGGGTAATAGCAGCTCAGATTCAGTTTTTATAAGTATAATTTACATGAAAAAAAAATCCCAACTTCTAAAAATCTGAGTAGTATTCCATTTAAATATGATTAAAGCTTTGGGAAGGGCAGCATGCAGACTGAGGTTAGTAGAAGGTATCTGCACCGTAACCTGGTATTTTGCCAGCATGCATAACCATTCCCTTAAACAAACTGAAGTTGTTTTAATATACATTGTGCCAAATGCGGAAAGGAAAACTAGCAACTGGATCAATGGGAAACAGATGAACAGGCAGGTACTTTGTAACACTATGGATTACTTAAGTGTACTTTACATAATTTTAGCAATAAAGAGCATGCCTTATTGCAGCTACTCAACAGTTTTTTTCTTTTTTTTTTTTTTTGAGACGGAGTCTCGCTCTGTTGCCCAGGCTGGAGTGCAGTGGCGCGATCTCGGCTCACTGCAAGCTCCGCCTCCCGGGTTCACACCATTCTCCTGCCTCAGCCTCCGGAGTAGCTGGGACGACAGGCGCCCGCCACCACGCCCGGCTAATTTTTTTGTATTTTTAGTAGAGACGGGGTTTCACCGTGTTAGCCAGGATGGTCTCTATCTTCTGACCTCGTGATCCGCCCGCCTCGGCCTCCCAAAGTGCTGGGATTACAGGCGTGAGCCATCGCGCCCGGCCAACAGTTCTTTTCTGGATAAATAATATCCTTCACATAAGAAATAAGGCCTCTTAGTTATTATGGGAAAGTCATGTTTTTCTGTACAGATCAAATAGAAATTAGTTTATCATCCTGGAACTGGCTTGAATTTACTGCTTCAGAGCTAGGGAGAAAAGGGCTTTACATTTCTTAGTTATGCTGAAAGAAGATTCAGAGGTGTATGGGTGGTGATGTGGAAGAAAAATCATACCCATTAGGACATTTAGAGAAGTATATAAGTGGCCAGGCCACGTCCAGGCTGTCTGCCATGTGTACCAGCTGCATGAGCAGACTCACTCAGCATTAGCAGACTGGCCAAAGGGGCTCTGTTCAGCCTGACTGGCACTGCCCAGTGACCCTAAGCCCACATATGTAGTATGGAGAGAAAGCCCTTCTTCATACTTATAGGATTTAGCTACTTACTGGGAACACTAGGAATAATTTTTTAGAAATTATTTTTTAAGTAGCAAAACATCATGAGGATGATGGTAGAGAGGGACACAGTCCAGAAGAATCATCTGGGGGCACAAACTTAGTTAACGATACTTGAGAAGTGAGCATTTTCCAAAGCTTCTGGGCTGCTAACCCCATCCATCTACCGTAGGGAAAAGGTGTCTGTCACTGATGTTTTTATGGTCACCCAGCAAGATCTAGTCCCACTACATAGTTAGAAGCCTGGTCCCATGGTGATCTGTCAATGAACATGGCCACAGGGCACCAACATGGTCAAGGTTCACATGGCAGAAAGCCTGCCCCAACTGAATGTATTACCTTTCATCCACCCACAACCTTCAGGAGCCCCAGACAGCTCACCTGTTCTCTATTTCTGTTGTGTCCAGGAGTTGTAAAGATTGGGTGACATAGGAATCAGCAATTGTCTGGTTTATAGAAACTTCAGCTTCTAACATCTGCATATGAGTCCAAACAGAAAATATCAGCTAGTAAAATTCATTTTATGAATCTGGGAACCTACATTCCCTATTAAAATCTAAGCTCACAAAGGATATGATGAATAATTTTCATATTATTTGAATCTACTGCAAAAAAATGTTCAGCTATCATATCAACATCACCTATGAATATATTCTTAAAAGCAAACAGGTTTAATAATAATTACATCTAATACCCATTTGTTAGGCATTTACGATTTGGTAGGCACTCTGTAAAACATGCATTATCTCATTTATTTCTCAGACTTAGGACTGAAGTACTATTATTACATCCATCTGAAGAGGAGGAAACTAAGGTATAAAAAGGTTGAGTAACTTATTCAAGGCCACTCAGCTTTTTGGCAGGGGAAATTTCATTTTAATTGGATGATCTTCATGTAGCAATGTAGACTTCAATCAGTTAACATTAAAAAGTTGCAGTGAACTAATTCTGCACACTTTTGAAATGTGTCCTTTGTAATCCCAGCACTTTGGGAGGCCAAAGCAGGCGAATCACTTGAGGTCAGAAGTTTGAGACCAGCCTGGTCAACATGGTGAACCCTATCTCTACTAAAGATACAAAAATTAGCCAGGTGCAGTGGCACATGCCTGTAGTCCCAGTTACATGGAAGGCTGAGTCACGAGAATTGCTTGAGCCTGGGGGATGGAAGTTTCAGTGAGCTGAGAATGCGCCACTGCACTCCAGCCTGGGTGACAGAGGATGACTCTGCCTCCAAAAAAAAAAAAAGAAGCAGGATCTGCCTATAACCACCAGGATTATTTTCAAATACATGTCAGCATAAGCACTGAGGAAAGTCCTGTGAAATTATTAATGCTACAGTTATAATTATACCAGGTGCTTTAATACTATGGCGAATTACTGAGTGAAAATACAAAGATGAGTTGAAGTATTTTATTATACGATTCTTAATAGAATGGTATAATATTTGCATTTTGTGGAAGCAAAGTTGTACTAGAAGCTTCCATGTACTGCAGAAAATCTAGGAGTCCTGTCCCTAATAAAATAGAGCAGTAAATGTTGAAATTTATGAAATGTACGAGAATTTTACAAATGACCAACTGACAACTGAATTTGCTTAAAGGTATATATTCTGTATTTAGAGACTGATAGGTACGCTCCCTGTGTTTTATTTAAAGCTATCTTTTCCTGACTCCTGCCCCAGGTGAGCGGTTCAAGGGTGGCAGAGAACACAGGTTTACCTCATAGGTTTTCTGCTGCTCCAGGAGCTCAGGAAGGCTGTTAGCCACATCCACTTTGAGTGCTTCTTCTATCTTCTCCAAAAGTTGGATCCACTTTTCACAGCAATAAAGAAACTTTTCATTCAATCCAATTCCCTGAAGCTCACTAGAAAGGTTTAAAACAAACAAAACACACCCATATTAACAATGCCATTGCTGAGCTGAAGCCGTTAATTTTACTTTAATTGAAACAACGACAGAGAAGGGATGTTCTAACCTGCAGCGCTCCAGTGCCGTGGCCGTGGCCCGAATCCACTGCCGGTTCACATTTTGTAACGTCTTCACAGCTACGTCACTAAGTGGGAGCTTGAGGCTCACTTCATTCAAATGTTCAATATCAGGTGACTGGGCTGTCAGTGCCAGCACATGATTCTAGTTTTAAAAATTAAAGTATAGGTTTTTGGATGCCAATAAGATATCTAGATGACAAACAACTCTCCTTATCTCAAAGATGAAGGGAAACTGGGGCCTGAACAGGCAAACGACTTGCCCACAATCAAACAGCTAGCTAATGTTAGAGTGAGACCTAAATTCAGCTCTCTCAATGCTATGCCTTCTAGAATACCAACCTGCACACACGGCCAGCACCCAAACAGCCCAGGAAATAGAAAGTGATCTCAGATTTTGTCACTGAAGAATACAGAAAATAGGCTTTTTTATTTTTTATTTTTTGGAATGGAGTCTCATTCTGTCGCCCAGGCTGCAGTGCAGTAGCATGATCTTGGCTCACTGCAACCTTCACCTCCCGGGTTCAAGCGATTCTCCTGCTTCAGCCTCCTGAGTAGGTGGAATTACAGGTGCCTGGCACCACACCTGGCTAATTTTTGTATTTTTAATAGAGATGGGGTTTCACCATGTTGGCCAGGCTGGTCTAAAACTCTGACCTTAGATGATTCACCTGCCTCGGACTCCCAAAGTGCTGGGATTACAGGCACGAGCCACTGCGCCCGGCCTAACAGGCTTTTTAAAAAAGGACCAATTCTGGACTTTTAAGTCCCATTTAGTCTGCCAATAACCTGATCTTCCACAAACAGGTCAAGCACAGAGTGATGAAAATTTGATTCTTAAAATAACTCTAGCAGAGCAAGGGACTTAAACACCCATATTTTGATAGAACATGACATCATAAGAAAGCAAACTTATCAAAATTTCATTTTTAAAAAGATATTCCAGCAACAACTTCTAGGCTGACAATATGTCATGCAAACACCCTTAACAATACTGAAGTTATCACTACAGAACTCTGCTGTAATATTCTAGGTCAGGAAAAGCAAACTTTTTCTGTAAAAGGCCAGATCATAAATATTTTAGACATTTGTGGGCCATATAGTCCCTGTAGCAACTAGTCAACTCTGCCCTTGTAGCATGAAAACTATAATAGACAATATGTAAATGAAAGGGCATGGCTGTGTTCCAACAAAATTTTATTAAAAATCAGTGATGGACAGTGCACCATAGTTTGCTGACTGATCTAAGTTATGAATATTGATTCCTAGGGGAGTTACAAGACCAGATTTAATTCTTTCAGTCATTTATATTTACTAAACTAAACTTACTAAGGTAAAGAAAAGAAAAATGCACAATTTTAATAGACTTTTATTTTTTATATTAAACTAACCAGAAAAATTCAATTAATCACAACAGCCAACTTCTAGATTATTGTGGTTCACTGATAGTAATTATGAAAAAACATCTACTACAAATTACTCTGACATTATTACTAAAAGAGATCCCTATGTCGTCCTACTTTTTCTAGGTCTGAGGGAAAATAGGACAGTAATGAATGGCATAAAAATGACTGTGCTTAAGGGTGAGTTAGGCCGGGCGCAGTGGCTCAGGCCTGTAATCCCAGCACTTTGGGAGGCCAAGGCAGGCAGATCACCCGACGTCAGGAGTTCAAGACCAGCCTGGCCAACATGGTAAAACTTCACCTCTACTAAAAAATACAAAAATTAGCCGGACATGGTGGCACACGTCTACAGTCCCAGCTACTCGGGAGGCTGAGGCAGGAGAATCACTTGAACCTGGGAGGCAGAGCTTGCAGTGAGCCGAGATCGCGCCACTGTACTCCAGCCTTGGCGACAGGGTGAGACTCTGTCTCAAAAAAAAAAAAAAAAAAAAGAGTGAGGATGCAAACATTCTATAAGTTCACAGTAATCAGCTTATTTTTTTTAACCCTATGGCGAGTCTAAGTCCTTAGAAAAGACAAATATTGGCAATACCAGGAATGAGTCAGGATTTTCTTTTTCTTGTTGGTGAAGTCTATCCAAATTCTCTTCTTCATGAGTAATAAGACCTTTTAAAGATTCCAGCCGGTCTCCAAAATCCTTAAACTGTGAGAGAACAAACTAGAACAAGAGAAATTTTCATTAGAAACTATTTTCATGCACATGCAAAACAGAAGTAAATACAGGCTTGGGAGGTACTAAGAATTCAAGATGTGTTTGGCCAGGCACGGTGGCTCATGGCTGTAATCCCAGCACTTTGGGAGGCCGAGGTGGGAAGATCACTTGAGCTCAGGAGTTCAAGACCAGTCTGAGCAACATAGGCAGACCCCATCTCTGCAAAAAATAAAAAATTAGCTGGGCATAGTGGTGCGTGCCTGTGGTCGAGGCTGCAGTAAGCTGTAATTGTGCCACTGCACTCCAGCCTGGGTGACAGAATAAGACTCTGTCTCCCTGTCTCTAAATAAATAAATAAATAAATAAAATGCAACAAAATAAAATAAATTCAAGTTGTTTTCCACATCCAGAAGTTCACTATTATCTCAAGAATCATAGATAAATATTCAGAAGCCCCCTGATTTTTCACTCTGTGCCTTTGAGCCTTCCTAAATGGACAGATCACCTGCCTGAGGGGACCACATAGAGGAGAGTCAGTAAGCACTCTGTTCTCTCAGTTCCACTAGCTAAATGTGGTTTTTTGTTTGTTTGTTTTCCTGCTGGTATTGAGATGTGATATTGGAGCTCCAGGGCCTTCTGTGAAGCTTGTTGACAGCTCATGCACTAAAGGCTTTATAAAAAGTGAATGAAGGCTGAGAGTAGTGGCTCATGCCTATAATCCCAGCACTTTGGGAGGCCAAGGTGGGTAGATCACTTGAGGCCAGGAGTTCAAGACCAGTCTGGCCAATGTGGTGAAACCCCATCTCTACGAAAAATACAAAAATTAGCCAGCCGGGCATGGTGGTTCACGCCTGTAATCCCAGCACTTTGGGAGGCCAAGACAGGCGGATCACGAGGTCAGGAGATCGAGACCATCCTGGCTAACACGGTGAAACCCTATCTCTACTAAAAATACAGAAAAATCAGCTGGGCATGGTGGTGGGTGCCTATAGTCCCAGCTACTAGGGAGGCTGAGGCAGGAGAATGGTGTGAACCTGGGAGGTGGAGCTTGCAGTGAGCCAAGATCGCACCACTGCACTCCAGCCTGGGTGACAGAGCGAGACTCCATCTCAAAAAAAAAAAAAAAAAACTAGCCACGCCTGGTGGTGGGTGACTGTAGTCCCAGCTACTGGGAGGCTGAAGCAGGAGAATCACTTGAACCCAGGAGGCGGAGGTTGCAGTCAGCCAAGATTATGCCACTGCACTCTATCCTGGGTGCCAGGTCAAGAGTCTGTCTCAAAAAAAAAAAAAAAAAAAAGTGAATGAAGATATGAAGATATGACAAATCTTCATTCTTTAAGCAGTCACTTCTATGACTCAATTACTTGACTCAGAAATCCAAATAACTGTGAGATCTGAACAGTGTATGCAATATAATACATATATGACTTCTAGAACTAACATCTTCAATAATGAAGAAATGGTTGCTTAAGATCTGCCCATGTGATTGAAGCTAGAACTGTATATGTTTGGGAGCAGCCCGTAAAGCGCTATTGCTTCAAAGGATACAAGGGATTGAGGATGGAATGCAAATGTCCAAGACTAAAACTTGAATGAAAAGAAAAGATGAACCTCAAATTCATTTGCTTTCACAAGCAGCATCTTTTCCAAATAAGCAGCCTTTTGGAGGGAGTGCAGGGGACCCGGGAGGAGCATGTGGGTGCTGGACTCTGTGGGTTGTGGGAGTCGATCCAGGACGTTGGAATTTTGGAGAAAGGCTTCTTTTGTCTTCCGCACATCATGCTGCAGCTCCTGTAGAAGAAAAAGAGATCACAAACACCTCTTCCTCCTTTCAAACCACAATTTCCTATCCGCTGCTGCTCCACCAAAATCTAGAAGAATATTTGCCCTGAAAATGTAGGCATGACCTTCTGTTATTATTATTTATTTTAAATAGCTGAAAAGGCTGGGCTTTCTTGAAATGATGTACATTACTGGCACTTTTCTGAAATTTGTCAGTTCAAAACTAAAAGTGACCACTGACTAATAGAGTTGAGGCTTCTAGTACATAGAAACTGGAGACAACCTGGGTACTCATGTGCTTTATATTTCAGTTGTCAAACAATTTAGGTATCTGCTTTCATGTTTCAAGAATCAATGCAACTCCGACTCCTACCTTAGACTTTCTGATATAAATGGATTCATGTGCAAAAACTATAGAATTTTATTAATTAGGCTGATTTTAAGGCTATTCTGGAAATACTGTGTATATACAATTTGTTTTTTTAAAAATTTTTAAATATCAGCTCAGGTAGAAGTTAATCAGACGTACAGAGTATATCTGTTGGATTCCCACCTAATTAAATTGGCTGCCACTTTTTGATTTGACCTATAGTAGCAGAAGATAGAAAATGCATCAGTTCACCCAGTTCAGAACTAAATAGTATTAACTTTCTGAGCGTTCATTAACAGTAATAGAAAAAACACCATAGAGGAAATTATGCAAGTTTTTAATATAGTCTGAAATTTACTATACCCACAGTAAAGGCCTAGCAACATGGCACCAAGTCCATGATTATCACTAAACAAGAGATACAACATGTATTATTCTTACAGGGTCTCACTCAGTTGATCTTCATGCTTTAAGCAGTCACTTCTATGACTCAATTACTTGACTCAGAAATCCAAATAACTGTGAGATCTGAACAGTGTATGCAATATAATACATTGCTTTTACTTCAGACTTCATATGAAGCTTTTGCCTTAGAGATTTAACACTAGAGAGAAAGCGCAGACTTGGAACGAGGTGATATCGGGTACCCCTTATCCAACTATTTGCTGCCTGGACGTCACCTCTGAGCTACCACCTGGTCCTCCCAGCCTTGCCTGTGTCCTACATGGCCGGCTCACAGCATCTGTCCTGACTGACTTCTCTGTCCCTGTGGTCTGTCTGGTCCCCAGGTCATGGCCGTCCCTTACTGGCCCCGTCTGTTGGGCTGACTTGGCCTTGGTTTTCCAAATGGACTTTGTTCCCACCTTTATGTCCTGCAGGGCTGGGGGCAGGATCTCTGCCAGGTTGTTTCCAGACATGCTGATGTTTGCGAGCTGTTGAAACTTTGCTTCCTGCTGCTTCAGCCTTGCGGTAGCTTCGCCATGAGCATTGCTATAGGCCTTCCAGAGCTGGAGCAGACTCTGGGCCTTCTGCAACTGGTCTGCAACAGCTTGGTTCACCTGAGTCCACCTGTCAGTGCAATGTATATAACATGACCCTCATTCTCCCCTTTACCTTGTAGCAAAAGTACAATGCACACACTCTACTGGTAAGTTATTAGCAGATGGATCATTAACAAGACACTGTTAAATGGTTTTTAAAATTAGTGGCATCACCATCATAAAAACCATTATATAAAAAGAAATCCAGATTAGGCTATTTACTTGACTTTATAATATTGCACAAAAACTACAAAATTTATGAGTGGCAACAAATACCTATGATGTTATGAATGTTTCACTCTCTGTTTTTAAGGGAGGGGAGTGATGAAGGGAGCTCAAACTTCTTTTTTTTTTTTGGTACAGACAGGGTGTTGATATGTTGCCCAGGATGGTCTCAAACTCTGCAGCTCAAGTAATCCTCCCACCTCAAGCAATCCTCCTGCCTCAGCCTCCCAAAGTGTTGGGATTACAGGTGTGAGCCATGGTGCCTTGCCTATGAATGTCTCTTTGGCAAAGATGGAGAAAACACTGAACTGTATGCCTGATAAAATGTCTCCACATGAAGAGGCTCCCAGTTTACAGAGATATGCTATCTTTAAACAGGCTTTAACATTGCATTTACGTCAAATAAAAATTCTTTTCTGTTTACACAAATGTTCCTTACATAGAAGTGGAAATAAAGGAAATTGTTTTATTATTCCATATACAGACTGTAGTATCTTGCCTTTCTTTCCTACTTTTTTTTTTTTTTTCTGAAACAGGGTCTTGCTCTGTTGCCCAGGCTGGAGTGCAGTGGTGCAGTCTCAGCTCACTGTAGCCTTGACCTCCTGGGCTTAAGCGATCCTCCCATCTCAGCCCCCACAGGTAGCTAGGACTACAGGTGCATGCCACCATGCCTGGCTAATTTTTGTATTTTTTTTGTAGAGATGGGGTTTCACCATGTTACCCAGGCTGGTCTTGAACTCCTGGACTCAAGTGATCTGTCCACGTTGGCCTCCCAAAGTGCTGAGATTACAGGCATCAGTCACTGTGCCCGGCCCATTTAACTTTTAAAAAATATTTTCCCCAAGTTATTAATAAAAGAAAATAAGTAAACTTCATTTTAAATGGCTGTAGAAATGGTCTGCGGGATTTTCCCCTTTGTTTCCGTAGTTTAATTGCTAAATTCCTTAGTTTAATTCCTGTTTAGTATGGATAGTTAAGATATTTGTAATTTTTGCTATTATGATAATGCTCAGATACAGTTTTGTTCAAAAGGCTTTTTTTCTGTATTTCAAGATATCAGTCTCAGACTAGATTTCTGAGAGAATTACAGAGTCAAAGAATATAGAGATGTAAATATTTGTAAGGTTACGGGAATAAACGGTCAATCTGCTTTCTGAAAGCATTATATTTACATTCTAACATGAAATACATGAGAATGTTTGCTCCAGGGTTGAGAATATCCTCAACCCTGCTGATTAAAGAATAAAAGGTGCTTTACTTTTATGCATTTCAAAAATCTTATCAGAACTCTTTTAAAATAAGATTTTCCCTAATTATAAATACAACATATATTCACTGTCAAAAAGCAAACAAAATCCCTCCAGATATTTCTTTCTTCTTATCTATCTATCCAACCTACTTACCAATCCATGAGGAAGTTAAAGTATGCTTGACATCTCATTTATCTAGAGGTAACTACTATCAGCATTTTGGTATTCTTTTCTTCAGTCTTTTTGCTATGCATGTTTTTCAACATGCCTTCCAACATATTCTTGTGCCAACAAATGAATGTGTATGTGCAGCGTAACAACTGAGTTCCTTTAGCAACAGACTGCCCTTCCATATGTTTTGAGGGTAGCCCTGATATTGTATGTGGAGTCAGATGCATTTGCACGTTCCTCTTAGTCTCTCTCCTCCCCCTCTTCCAATAAAGACTGGATCAAGAGCTAAGGGCACCACCGCAGGGTGTATAATTTGGTGTCCCTTGTTCATTACGTGTTCAAAGTTGATTTACAAGAGAGGCTGAAACTGCACAGAGGAATAATCAGGAAGGACACTTAAGATAGCGTAACTCTTCATCCCTATTTCTAATCAATTGGTTGGAGGCCAACTTCTATATCCCACTCATCAAAATAAAAGCCCTGCAATTAACCAGGGCCACACTTCTTAAAGGGAGCTTTCATATCCCACCATAAGTAGTTCATCAAAGAATTCCTTCCAACCCCACAAAGGCCCTCCCCAATAGATATTCTAACACTCCCTTTCTTCCACCTCATAATGTTTCCAGTGATGTTTGAACATCCCCTGCAGGCTGCCCATCTGGCCCACCCCTTTGTCTGTTTCTGCCTCTGACTTTGAGATCAAACTTGACATTTGGTCTATACCCTCTGTAAGTGAGTACACTGGGTTGTAATTAGGCCATTTCTAGACCAATTATACCAAACACGTGTACGAGGGATGTCATAGCCCTCATAACATAGAATCTTACATAGACTAGATCCATTCAAAGCAGAAGAGACCAGAATAGGTTTCAGTCATCTCAGAGGAGGAAGAAGACTCTGCAATGCCTATGCCCCTCATTCTTCACCAGCCATTAAGAGGAAGATATCGTCATTCAGATTACATCTGAAAGCATACCTTTTATGAGTATTTTGGCATTTCTCTTCGATTATTTCAGCAACAGAGGGGCAGAGACCTTTGAGTTTGCCAATAACCTCCTGGAGTTTCTCCCAATTCCCTTCGCTGCTCTCAGCTTCATCTTGCAGAGACTAAGAGACATATACAAGAAATTTAAGTTTCAGAATGGCCTGGTGACTTCTAAAGAAGGCAGCAGCTTCTCAACACTTGCTACTATGTAGCAATAACACTCAAATCTTACAGCTCTGATAAACTACTAGGAATGGGAAGAAAACAATGGAGAAGACATTCTTCATTTGAGGCTGAACTTTTAAGTACTAAGTAATATTAAGTACTTAGTACTTAGGTGTACTAAAAAAAAAAAAAGTCCACGCAAAAACCAAAACCTTAAATTGTGAAATAATATGGACATGGAAAATAAAGATTCGACATTTTCAAAATTCAAACATTTTACAATGTTTTACTGATTTGGCTCATGTGACTTATTTTGGAATTTCCAGTTATTCTTTTGAAACTGCTATTTAACATGCTTTGTGCTTCTCTGTGGGAGGGCACAAACACAGTTATGCCCATTACTCTGCTTCCTCCCATTTGTAATTTCCTGCCAATAATGCACCGTGCCAAGCTCTGGTTAATTTACCTGAAGGTTCTCCACCTGGCATCTCAAGGCCTCCAATGATAACACCACAGGCTTGCTGTGTTCCATGCAGTACCAGAATCGGATTGTCATCATATTCACTTCATCATAGAGTTGATCATAAATCTTCCACTCCTGTAAAACCGACTGCATGGAGGTTTTGAGCTGATTGACCTAGACAAAAAGTGGAAACGTACTGATTTAGAAAATCACTGAGAAGACATGCTCTCCAATGAACCTACCATGTGTCTAATTTAGTTATTTCAACTTGAGAGTATTGAAGGATCATCAGTGATGAACTGAAGGTGGAAAGGGTAGGTCAATGTCTAAGAAAATATCAGAGAAGGCTGTTTTATAATGAGTGAATGAAAAAGAGCCCAAAGATCAGAAGGATCAGCACTGAAAGAGTTCAGACTAGGATGAGACAGCTCAGGGAACGAACACTGGGAGAGTATTAGAATTTATGAGTGCAAGGGTCAGTTATATTCTATTAGCTTTCTGACCTTACGTAACTTATTGAACCCTAGAGTCAGTTTCCTCATCCACAAAACAGAGATAATAATTGAAAACACAAATAAAATAGTGTCTGTGAAAATGCTCTGACAACAGCACAACATTATAATTGTAAGATGCTACCTGGCACTTAAGTCTGATTATTACTATAGAGCAAGCACCAATTGGAGAGGAATATGTTCTACCCAAACAATAGGCAAGTGCCAAAGCAGGAGGCAATGCAATGCTGGGTGTATTTTGTCCACTGCTATGTTCTGATAACGATGAAAAAAGTCCAAGCATTTTGTTGCACATAGAAAATGGTCTCAGATACAATAAAGAATATGTAAAAAAAACTTACAACTCAACGATAAAAAGACAGATACACCAACCAAAAATTGGGCAAAGGATGTGACTAAACATTTCGATACTCAACATCCACAGTCATTAGGGAAACCTAAATCAAAACCACAATGAGATATTTCACATCCACTTTGATGGCCATAATCAAAAAGTCGGATAATAATGTGCTGGTGACGATGTGGAAAAACTGGAATCCTTACACATTGTTGGTGGGAATGTAAAATGGTATAGTCGCTGTGGAAAACAGCTAGACAGTTCCTCAAAAAATTACATGGAGTTGCCATATGACCTAACAATTGTACTCTTAGATATACACAGAAGAGAATTAAAAGCATATGTTCACATAAAAACCTGATACGAATGTTCATAGCAGCATGACTCATGAGAGCCTAAAAATGGAAACAAACCATATGTTCTTCAACTGATGAAGAGAGAAACTAAATCTGGTATATCCATACAATGGAAAATTAGTCAGCCATAAAAAGAAACGAAGTAATGTAAGTACTACAACACTGATGATCTTGAAAACATTATGCTTAGTGAAGGAAGCCAGATCCAAAAGGCTATGTAGCATATGATTCTGTTTATATAAAATGTCCAGAATAGGTAAATCCATAAAAAGGTAGACTAGTGGCTGCCAGGGACTGGAGAAGGGGAAAAGTGGGGAGTGACTGCCAATGGGTATGGAGGTTTCCTTTGGAGGTAATGAAAATGTTCTGTAATGAGACAGTGGTGATGGCTGCATATCTCTGTGCATATGCTAAACACCACTGAACTGTACCTTGGAAGGTGAATTTTATGGTATGTGAATTATATCTCAATTTTTAAAAAGGATCTGGGTTGAAATGGAATGTGATCACTATAGTGGCTCAACAGGCCATCTTTATGGGTAGTGTGATGTGAACTTTGGGTACAATCACACAGCTCTGCACTCAGACCCTGTTTTCTGCTTAACAATTACAGGGAAAACTGGCACATCCACGGTGACAGGGAGGCTTCTCAATCTCTGGCCCAAACAGGGCTGGATAAAAACAAAAGCGGATGCTAAAATGTGAGTTTCATGTTGGCAACTATGTGGGCCAAATGTCTTTATAAGGGCAGGATGGCTCAGAGAAAGAAACCAAGTTATTTAGTTAAGAAAATAAAGAAGGCGGCCAGATGTGGTGGCTCACGCCTGTAATCCCAGCACTTTGGGAGGCCAAGGCAGGCAGATCACCTGAGGTCAGGAGTTCAAGACCAGCCTGGCCAACATGGTGAAACCCTGTCTCTACTAATAATACAAAAATTAGCCAGGCGTGGTGGCACACACTTGTAATCCCAGCTACTCGGGAGGCTGAGGCAGGAGAATCTTTTGAACCTGGGAGGTGGAAGTTGCAGTGAGCTGAGATTGTGCTACTGCCCTCCAGCCTGGGCAACAAGAGTGAAACTCTGTCTCCAGAAAAAAAAAAAAAAAAGAAGAAAAAAAAAAATAAAGAGGAAAGGCAAGGAAGGAATTCCTCATCGATGTACATTTTTTGCCAGAAATGATCTCAGATCTATCCGGGTGGCAGCGATAATTCTAGCACAAAGTACCGCATCGTCCCAGAGCCCACAGGTACATATCAACACAAGAACCGCCATGGCTCCTGTTGCACGAGGCCTTTGCAGCTTCCACAGATAAAGGTGGTGGAACTTCTGGCGCCTTGAAGGCCTTCTGGCCTTATAATAAAGCTTCATGGAAAAGACATAGTACACATGATTTGAGGGAAAGGGTAAGAAAATCATCAAGTAATTTTCTTTCATCATTCACTACATTAAAAACAAGCCGGAGGAGTATTTTCAAAATGTTCAAACTGGGGTCATCAGTAGGGCAGCATTTATTGAGCACTGCATAGGTATCGGTATTAAGATAGAAATAAATGAGTAGGTGTTATCCCCATTTTACAGACCAGAAAATCAAGGCTTAGAGATGTTAAGTAACCTGACTGAAGATACAGATCAAAAATGGTGCCGCCAGGATCCTTATTTAGGCAGAAACTGCAAAGCCCTTGCTCTTAAACACTAGGTTATATTGACTCTTGTTTACCCCTGGGCTCAAGTAATCCTCCCATCTCGGACTCCCGAATAGCTGGGATTACAGGTGCATACCACCACACCCGGCTAACTTTATTTGCTTTTTGTAGAGATGGGGTCTTACTCTGTTGCACAGGCTGTTCTTGAACTCCTGGTCTCAAACGATCCTCCTACCTTGGCCTCCCAAAGTGCTGAGATTACAGGTGTGAGCCACTGGGCCAGGCTTACATTGACTCTTGACAGCTTATAGATGGATGATCTGTGCCTCATGCCTTCTGCATTTTTTTTTTTTAATTCATGTACCATACAATTCATCTATTTAAAATGTGTAACCTCCACAATCAATTTTAGAAACTTTCATGACTGAAAAGAAACTGCATACCTGTTAGCAGTCACTCCTCATTCTCCCCCAGCCATTAATCTGCCTTCTGTCTTTTAAGATTTGTCCATTCTGGATATTCCATGTAAACAGAATCAAACAATATGTGACCTTTTGTGATTGGCTTCTTTCACTTACCATAATGTTTCCAAGATCATTAGTGTTGTAGTATATATCAGTACTACTTCATTCCTTTTATATGGATAGACCACATTTTCTTTATATATTAATAGATGGACATTTGGGTTGTTTACACTTTCTGGCTATCATGACTTATGCTATGAATATTCACGTATAAGTTTTTGGTGTGGACATGCTTTCATTTATCTTGGGCTATCTATGGAGGAGTGGAATTGCTAAGTTGCATGGTAACTTTACCTTTAACCATTTGAGGAACTGCCAGACTCTTTCAACTCCATGGAACCCTGCCAGCAGTTTGTGAGGGTTACAATGTCTCCACATCCACATTAACACTTCTTACTATCTGTCTTTTTGTTATAGCTATCCTAGTGGGTGGGAAGTGGTATTTCTTTGTGGCGTTGATTTTCATGATTTTCATTTCCTTGATGGTTAATGACACTGAACATCTTTTCAATGTGCTTTTTGGCCATTTGTATTATCTTCTTTACAGAAATGTCTATTCAGATCATTTGTCTTTTTTTTTTTTTTTTTTTTTGGAGACAGGGTCTCCCTGTGTTGCCCAGGCTAGAGTGCAGTGGCGTGGTCTAGCCTCATTGCTCTTTCTGCCTCCCAGGCACAGGTGATCCTCCTGCCTCAGCCTCCTAAGTAGCTGGCACTACAGGCACTCACCACCACACCTAGCTAATTTTTTCTATTTTTGGTAGAGACAGGGTTTTGCCACGTTGGTCAGGCTGGTCTTAAACTGCTGAGTTCAAGTAATCCGCCCACCTTGGCCTCCCACAGTGCTGGGATTACAGGCCTGAGCTACTGAGCCTGGCTTGTATCCAATTTTTTCACTTGGTCATTTTTCCTTTTATTATCAAGTTGTGATAAATCTTCATATATTCTAGGTTTAAGTCCCTTATCAAATATATGATTTATAAATACTTTTTTCCCAATCTGTGGTTTGCCTTTTTTACTTTTTTGATGCTGTGCTTTAAAACATCAAAGTGTTTAGTTTTGATGAAGTCCAATTTATCTATTTTTTTCTTTGATGGCTTACGAGTTTGGTGTCATATCTAGGAAACCCCTGCCTAATCCACGAAGTCATGAAGATTTATACCTATGTTTTCTTCTAACAGTTTTATACTTTTAGCTCTAATACTTATGTCTTTTTTTTTTTTCCAATACAAATGGGGGTCTTGCCATGTTGCCCAGGCTGGTCTTGAACTCCTTGCCTCAAATGATCTCCCACCTCAGTCTCCCAAAGTGTTGGGATTACAGGCATGAACCACCATGTCTGGCCTGCATTTATGCCTTTAATCTATTTTGAGTTAATTTTTGTATATTGTATGAATGTAGAGGTCTAACTTCATTATTTTACATGTGGATATATGGTGTACCAGCACCATTTTTCAAGAAAATGTTTTCCCTCATTAAATTGTCTTAGAATCCTTGTTGAAAATCAATTGACTATAAATGTGAGGGCTTATTTCCGGACTCTCAATTCCATTCCAAAGTATATATATATCTATCCTTATGACAGTACTATCTGCATGTTTTCACATGCATTATCTCATTTAATTTTCTCTTTATATTTTTATTATATTGTAATTATCTGTTCACATGTGTTTCTTCCACCTGCCTGTGAGCTCTTTGAGGGTAGGATTCATTTATTTTCTTGTTTATCTTTGTAACCCGGGCAGTGAGCAAAATACCTCACACAATGTACGCTTAACAAATGACTGAATAAGCTCATCCCTATTTTTCTGCTAGATTCCTGGGGGAATGGGGACTGAGGAATGAGGCTGAGTGTTGCCTATGGATTTCGTGCAGGTTATTCCCTATTACCTCTTGGTACAAATGGTTGAAAGTAGATTTTAGTAGGTCACAACCCACAGTGAAGGTTCTCTAGGAAACATGGACACATCTGTAATTGATGGTATAGATTATACCAATTGATAGATTATACTCATTGATTGGTATAATCGGTTAGTATTTTTAGTTCTCTTCCTCTGTTGTGGGAAAATGTCAAGGTTGCAATGTCTAGAGATGCCTGAGTTTGCTCTCTTTTGGTGCTCTCCTCCTGGAAGGGGTAAAATGCTGACACCGACATGCCTTTTGTAAGATTATTAGATGTCTTGCCCGCTTTCTTCCTTTATACTCCCTCTTCAACACCATGTAGTGTTTCTTTCAACCTTTAGAGTCCTCCTGGAGCTGACTATGCTCCTAGCTCATAGAGGCTGCAGGATACAGGATCACTTCCTCCCTGAGGCAGCTCCCTGTACATGGAGACACTGGGTCATCACTGTTTCTGTGTATCTTGCCAGGAAACAATGCCAGATACTCTGTTGGGTTTGGGGTATGGAGATATTTATGTCTGTGTAAGTACATTAGACAAAACAAAGATAACTAAGTGGATTTGCAGCCTGTCAATGACGTTGGAATTGGTGGCTTTGCCTCGAATTATTCAGTGCATAAAATGGGACTTGCAATGCTTCTCTCTAACTTACTTCAATTATTTTTCTCAGCAACTTTTCAGTGTTTGGTATAGAGTCTCCACGAGTAAAGGACGAAAACAACAACAACAACAAATAAAATAAAAGAATATGTGGCTGGGCGCGGTGGCTCAAGCCTGTAATCCCAGCACTTTGGGAGGCCGAGACGGGTGGATCACGAGGTCAGGAGATCAAGACCATCCTGGCTAACATGGTGAAACCCCATCTCTACTAAAAAATACAAAAATCTAGCTGGGCGAGGTGGCGGGCGCCTGTAGTCCCAGCTACTCGGGAGGCTGAGGCAGGAGAATGGCGTAAACTCGGGAGGCGGAGCTTGCAGTGAGCTGAGATCCGGCCACTGCACTTCAGCCTGGGCAACAGAGCGAGACTCTGTCTCAAAAAAAAAAAAAAAAAAAAAAAAAAAAAAAAAAAAAAAAAAAAAAGTGAAGAGAAATAGCACATTTCAAATGAATTCTAGTACCTGAGTGAGAACACTGCTTCTCTTTTGAAATAACCCATCAATTCGGGATGCTGTATCTTCTAACAATGGCATTGCCCCACTCTCCAAAGTCAGATAACTTTGTTTCAACTCATCCAGTGCTTTGGATTTAATTGCAAGTTGATTTTCTGTATCCTGGAAGGATAACAGGAAAAGGTTTTCAATGCACAATATTAGAAAACAAATAATAAGGTGTCAGAGACAGGTGTTCACTCTTTCCAAGTAAAAATGCCATTAGATTATATAATTAAATAGCATTACATCAAAGACATTTAAATCATAATACTCTTAGTTCAATTACATATGACAGAAGTCTGTATTTTAGGAGAATCTAGGCAACACGTCTGAACCATCATGGCAGAGCAGAAAGGATGCTGGTCTGAGATCTGGTCCCCATTCCACGTCTGCCCTGCACTGGCTGTTTGACCAGGCGTAAGTCATCAAACCTATGCGTCTCCATTTTTTCATTTGGAAAAAGTGATGATACCCCACACCATGTGTACCAAGGCCAAGCTGAGAACTCAAATAAAATTACAAGCAGGAAGGTGCCTTTAAACTATGTAGCATCATATAAATGACAGACGATATAACTGTTGGTAGTTCAGTAATAACTTTAATCATTTTCTATCTCTTAGTTTATTAATTCACTCATAAGAGGCACCTTGACCTGGTCTACTTTTTATAGACACATTTTAAAAAACCTACAGGATCCCTCTACTACAAAGGACACCATGGAGCCAGCGGTCCAAAAACAGAGATGAATGAGGCCAGCAGCAACGCTGCCATTCTACTTAGAGGAAGGACGGTAGGAGCTGCTTATTTGTCCTCAGGATTGCAGTTGAAATCCAACTTGGAAAAAGTTTAAACTTTTAAAAAATTATTAAAGCATTACATGCTCATTACAAAACCACTGGAAAACACAAGAGATCTTTGGCATTCAGAGGGATTCATTTTGAATTTCCCTCAAGTCTCCCAATTCACTAATTTGGGACACGCTTCTGCATACTTTCTTTAGCATTACATTTCCATCCAGATGCACGTGTTCTGAATGTATGGCCTCAAGTTAACGACCCTTCGCTCATGTTCTACTTCTCTCTTGAAAATTGCTTAGGATAAGGATCCCAGCTTTTTTTTTCTTTTTCTTTTTTTTTTTTATCCTTTGTAAGAATCACTACACGGTCCATAAGGAGAGAGAAACATGAGTGCCTCGTGGGCATGGGGTAGCTGAGCAGGTGGTTGGGTTTGTACCCTGGTGAGGGACGAGCTCCCTCGTACTAGCCTCACAGCGGAGCACTGAAATCCAGTCCAGCAAAACTGCCAGATTACCACATGTGAGGAGCCCTCAGGTCACTCTTGGAATGTGGAAATCACAAACTCTAAATCAATGAATGTCAGGGATCTTCTGGAGTGGAAAGTAGAAAAAGGGAAAAAAATCTGTTCCATAAGAAACTAGGCTAGGGTTGGGAGTAAGAATGGATGACGAGAGAACGGAGCTGGAGGAATCTTCCACTCTATGACCCTCTATGCTTTTAGAATTTAGAGCCACATGAATATATAGCATATTAACAGAAGATCTCTCACTGTCGTAACCATCCACCCATACTAACATGTGGGTGAATTTATGAAATATTATTCTTCTGGACTGGTTACAAAGGCACCCAGAAAACAAAACGGCTTCTCTGAAATAGCCTTTACCAATGAGATTCAGTCAGCTGCTACCTCTGTCCATCTCTGCCACCCTAACTCGCTCCCTCACACCCTGACAGCCTTATATATTAGCATGTTTCTTTTATCATAGGTTTAAACTAACTTTTTTCATCTGCAAAGTTATAACTGAAAACACTCTAAGAATATTCAATCACTTTCCTTCTTTCAATTTATAAAACAGTCTCTCCTAAAGGCTCGACTAACTAGAGATTTCTAAAAACACTTATTTACTAATAAGCTGTCATAATTGCCCGATAATTTAAAGGAAACTGATGAGAAATGACTACATAGCAGACAAAAGGAAATAACACACACACACACACACACACACACACACACACACACACACACACTTCAAAAATGGCAGCATAAACAACAGCCATGCTGGGCATGGTGGCTCATGCCTGTAATCCCAGCACTTTGGGAGGCCAAGGCAGGCGGATCACTTGAGCCCAGGAGTTTGAGAGCAGCCTGGGAAACATGACAAAACTCTGTCTTTACAAAAAAAACCACAAAAATTAGCTGGGTGTGGTGGCACACGCCTGTAGTCCCAGCTACTTGAGAGGCTGAGGCGGGAGGATCCTTTTTTTTTTGAGACAGAGTCTTGCTCTGTCACCCAGACTGAAGTCGGGGTGATCTTGGCTCACTGAAAACTCCACCTCCGGGATTCAAGCCATTTTCCTGCCTCAGTCTCCCAAGTAGCTGAGACTACAGGCATGTGCCACCATGCCCAGCTAATTTTTGTATTTTTAGTAGAGATGGGGTTATCATGTTGGCCAGGCTGGTCTCGAACTCCTGACTTCAAGTGATCTGCCTGCCTCGGCCTCCCAAAGTCCTGGGATTACAGGCGTGAGCCACTGCGCCCAGCGTGGGAGGATCTCTTAAGCCTAGGAGCACAAGGCTGCAGTGAGTTATGACTGCACTACTGCACTCTAGCCTGGGTGACAGAGTGAGATCCTGTATCAAAAAAAAAAACAACAAAAAAACCCAAAAAAAAGCCACGGCAATAGCAGCACACGAACACCCACACATGGTGGGGTTGCTTGTTTCTTTTGCTCTGCAGAATAATACGGATTTGGCTCAGTAGTCCTGTCATCTGACCTTGCTTCACTGAGGCCTAACCGTACCCTTCAAGTTTCCCAACTCCCACTTCACCGGCAAATTAATGTCTTACTTTAAATTCTAATTTGCTACATATAAATCAGGGTGGAATTAAAAACAATCTTTTGCTAATTATGGAGATTGACTAGAATTTGCAAGTCCTGTTTTTCTATTCTGTGAGAACCAGCGTTAAATATTTTTAAAATATCTAAATTCCTCTGACTTTACCATGAACATAGTTCTTTAAGAAGCTGTGCTTGCTTATATATAGAGGCATCAAACTTGAGGGATTAACAACCTCATCTCAAACCTCCCCACTCTAGTCAACTACACAATTTTCCTTGATAATTATAATATGTCAAACGTGGCCTTTTTCCAGTCACCAATGACTTTTAGAAGCCCTTCAGAATATTTCAAATCCTAATGTCTTCATGTTTCATCAACTCCAATCCTTAACTTTTCTAGAGTAAAGCCACTTTAGGAAGCTTACCTGAACTGAAGCATTCCACCCTGGGAGAAGTCATTAAAGTATACATCAATCATTTTCATCATTTTCTTTTCCTTTTTTTCAGTTCTTTTTGTTTTGTTTTTTTTAGAGATGGGGTCTTACCCAGGCTGGAGTACAGTGGTGTGATCATGGCTTACGCTCGAACCCTGAACTCCTGGGCTCAAGTGATCCTCCTGCCTCAGGCTCCCAAGTAGCTAGGATTACAGGTGTGCAACACTATGCCCAAATAACTTTATTATTTTTTTTTGTAGAGACTGGGTCTTGTTGTGTTGCCCTGGCTGATTTTGAACTCCTGGCCTCAAGTGATCCTTCTGCCTTAGCCTCCCAAATTGCTAGGATTACAGGTGTGAGCAACTGCACCTGGTCTCATTTTAGTTATTATATGCAAAGAATAGTGAAAAAAAAAAAAAGAGAGAGAGAGAAATTAATATTTATAGAAAAGCAGCCTTTTAGGTCTACTAATAGATATACGCAAGCAACTATTAAGCACCTATGAATTTCACAGGCAGTGACAGGTATAACAGTCCTGCTGATGTGCCAGCCTGCCTTGAGAAACCCATGGTCTGGGAGAGGACAGACCCGTGGACAGATGAGTCCAATACAGTCTCTGACACATGATGCTACGTGGGGTGCTAGGGAAGCCTGTTTTATTTATTTGCTTCCATCTCTGCCTTGTTTATGGCCTTTTACAAAGAGGCATCCAAGAAGCAGCATACAAATTTAAAATAGGAAGAAATGAGCTAAGGAAATGTGGGAGTTGGTAGGAAGGCACAGTTAGTGGGCATGTGGTGAGGGAGAGGGTCAGGGTGCTTCGACTGAGTTCTGACAAAAGCAGAGGAGAACCTGTGTGTGGATGGTGGGGGCGAGGGGAGGTAGGTAGAAATAATTCTGCAATCAGCTGCAAATGTAATGGCACAGAGGCAAATGGGGACTGACAAGGGATGATGCTGGCCAGGCACGTCTGTAAATTTCTTTTAAAGCTCCTTGTCTCAGTCAACACTAGTCATTTTTCTAACGAGCAGAGCGAATGTTAGAAATGGTTTTCTATTGGTAAAATTAATGGATTATTATTATTATTAGAGATGGGGTCTTGCTTTGACACCCAGGTCGAACTGCAGTGGCATGATCATAGCTCACTGTCACTTTGAATTCCTGGGCTCAAAGGATATTCTTCCCTTAGTTTCTTGAGTAGCTGGGACTACAGGCATGCACCACCATTCTCAGCTAATTTTTAAATAATTTTTTGTAGATTCAAGGTCTCACCATCTTGCCTAGGCTGGTCTTGAACTCCTGGACTCAAGCAACTCTCCCACCTCGGCCTCCCAGAGGGCTGGGATTATAGACATGAGCCACTGCAGCCGGCCTTAATGGCTTATTAAATAACATAATGAATATGAGAAATGGGTTCTCACTGGTAAATTTCATGTACTCAAGATCCATGGATTGGCTAAACTACTGTAGATACAATTTCCACCCCTACTTGAACAGGCTATAAGAACTGGGCATAGCCTGTTGCCTTCACCCGGTGCAATAATCCCTAAGGTAAGCCCTTATGTGGTTTTTGTATCCAGTTTAAACTCCAAGGATTCTGGTTGCCTAATGTTGGCCACAGAAATAATGGACGCTTGCTTCTGGAATATTACTATGTCTGTCTTTCATGCAAAGCGGTGGTTGGTGCGCTAAAGAGGACAGAGAGGCTTTGCTGAACTTATATAAAGTATTTTTAGAGCTTGCTTGCTAATCTATGTTTCTATAGATGGTGGCATTGTGTCTGGAATTTGTTTTATTACAACTCGGTAGTGAGGTTGTGGGAAGAATAGCTAAACTTAATCCATTTCAACCTTCGTCAGAGGCTACAATTATCTATCAAAAAGAGAACCAACTGTGTAAGACTCGCTTGACTTAGGTATATTTGCAACTCTTTGTAGGTGAGGGACCAGAATGTCATTCTAAAACATGTGAACTTCATTCTGTGGTCAATCTGGAGCCACTGGAGGATTTTCAAATGGAGATTGCTGTGACCCGTTGCATTTCAGAAATATCCCTCTGCAGCAATGTGGAGAATGAATCAGAAGGAAATGAGGGGGGAGGCTGGCAAGTGGGCTGGAAGCAGCTGCATGAGACAGGCCTGCACCGAGGGTGGTCTGAAGGAAGCCGGCCTGATTGAGACAGACTGGCCAGACAGTAAGGAGTAAGTGGAGAGCACCTAATGAGAAACCAGAGGTAGCGACACGCATGAAAACACCTTCTGGGCTCTGGAAAGAACCACCTGCTAGGGGACAGTCCAGCACCAGGCTGCGGAATGTAGGCTTCCAGTAAGGAAGCACACTGACTCCAAGGTGGCTGTCAGAAGGCTAAAGTGGAGACGGCTCATGGGGAGGTGGGTACAGGATATGAGCATGTGAAAAGGCCTCTTACGGTGGTGCTGCTGCTCACATTTACGTCCAGTGCTATCCCCTAACCTCCTCAGTAGAAATGCGGTCCGGCCAGACTTTCCAGTCCTGACAGTGACTATTGCAAGGCCGTCAAACAGGAAGTGCAGAAACAGCACAGCGCGTGCCGCCTGCCATGATGGTGATGGCAGAGGTGCTTTGAATGGGCAGCAGTCATAAAGACAGTGCTAAAGCAGGATCAATGTGCAAAGACTGAGTGATTCGGCAAAGCACAGCTGAACAATGGACAACACCCTCAAGCCCAGTGTGATTCAGACAGAGGTTCCAAGGGACAAGTGAACTTTTTAAAACACAGTGTATGATAGGTAGAAGAAAATCATTTTCCTCTGAAAAAACACAGAATGAAATGCTAGAAATAATGAAACCTTTAGAGTAATTTTGTGAACACTGGGAAAAATGATAAAACAGATGGAAAATTGGAAAGCATTTAAATCAAAATTCCCTTTGAGCATTTTCCCCCAAGAGTACTACTCAAAACTCTTAAGAAAGCAATACTGTAACCGTGAAAATACATTCTTCTGCTTATCATAAAAAATGGCACTTCGCAATTTCGTAAAACCCATGGGTCATTATCTAATTGACATAAGAAAATAAAAAAATAGAGGGGAGCTGGAAGAGAGTCTCCACAAACTACAGCAACTTATCCTTGGGGCAAGAGAGGTGACCCAGTTGCCCCAGTTCAAGGGTTGGGCGGGACACTGTTCCCTTCCTCACCTGACAGTCCAGGAGCAGCTTCTGCACTGAGATCACACTTTCAGGTTTTTGTAAAGTTTTTAGTCTCTCTTCTTGTGCTTCCATCCAGTTGTTCAAAATCTGTATTTTATTTTCACTCTCAGTGATACTTTCCAGAAGTTGTTCTAAATGTTGTATCTAAGTGATGAATTTAACAATTACAAAAAATGTTAAAATGTATGTTTTAAAAGGTAAATGCCATGATGTTATTTTTTAAAAAACAATTTTCTTTCTTCTCAAATTTCTAAATAAGATGCTGATAACTTTTGAAATAAAGATTCATAAATCAGAAAACAGAATTAAAGCTCCTCTTACAAAAAAAATATATTTCAGGTGAAAACTAATCTGTTGAGAAAGGCAGCTATTGTGAGTTTCAGATGTGAACAAAATAAAATGTTCCTAACATTCGATATTTTTCATTGAGTCATCTATTAATATATGCAAAGTGTAAGAAAAATTTCTTTCTTCAGACTTTCTGCATTAGAGTTCTTAAAAATTTCTACAAATATCAATAATAAATAATTTATCAATTCAATAAAATAATCATTGTCTTTGATGTCTGTGATTCCTCTCATTCATAATAATTTTTTTATTAGGTCATAATTATAATATACATACATTTTTATATTCTTTTTTACAATACCTTATAAGTACTGTGTCATGACATAATTTTTTTTTTTTTTTTGAGACAGAGTCTTACTCTGTCACCCAGGCTGGAGTGCAATGGCGCAATTTTGGCTCACTGAAACCTCCGCCTTCCAGGTTCAAGCGATTCTCCTGCCTCAGCCTCCCGAGTAGCTGGGGTTACAGGCACATGCTGCCACGCCCAGCTAATTTTTGCATTTTTAGTAGAGACAGGGTTTCACCATGTTGGTCAGGCTGGTCTTGAACTCCTGACCTCGTGATCTGCCTGCCTCGGCCTCCCAAAGTGCTGAGATTACACGCATAAGCCACTGTGCCTGGCCTGTCATGACATAATTTTAAAAGGCTGCCCAGCCAGGCATGGTGGCTCATGCCTGTAATCCTGGCACTTTGGGAGGCTGAGGTGGGTGTGTTACTTGAGGTCCAGAGTTCGAGACCAGCCTGACCAACATGGTGAAACCCCGACTCTACTAAAAATACAAAGATTAGCTGGGCGTGGTGGCAGGCACCTGTAATATCAGCTATTTGAGAGGCTTGAGACAACTGCATGAATTCGGGAGGTGGAGGTTGCAGTGAGCTGAGATCGCACCACTGCACTCCAGCCTGGGCAACAGGGCGAGAATTCGTTTCAAAAAATAAAAATAAAAAAAGGCTGCCCCAATGTTTCATCAAATTAATACAGTATAATTTGATTAATTATTCCCCGACAGTGCGAATTAAGGCATGGTACCTTTTCACCGCTGTAAACGATGCTGAATTGAACACTCTGCGCATCATTTTCTTTTTTGAAGGACTATCTACTTAAATGTGTAAGAGGTGACTTGCTTGGTTAAGTGATAAGATTATTATTACGGTTCTTTAAATTTTCCAAATGCTTTCCAAGAGAGTACTTAAGCCATTATCAGCAGTGTATGAACGTGACAGCTTTGGGTTTTGTCCTCATCTGATTTTTTTTTCTAATGTAATTAAGTGCATTATGTTACACAGTGTTTGAGTATCTGCTAATGATATCTTTCCATGTTTATTTGCTAACTATAATTTCCTCTTTTGTGAATTGTCTGTTCATGTCCTTTGTCCATTCATGTACTTGTTTCTTAATTGTGTAAATTCATTTGTATGCATTCTCTACACAGTAAACACACCAATTATCATTATGATTATATGTAAAGTATTTTTCCAGGAATAAGTTTTCCAAATCTTTTCAAGAGTCACGGAGTGAAAAATCTACCAAAAAGCCACATGTATTTTTCTTTCTTTTCATAAATCTTTTCAAAGCTGAAATAGCTTTGCCCCTTTTGAACATCTGCTTTCATAGAAAATGTAAAATCTCTGATCATTTAGGAGCCTGACATAATACTTGACATGTTCCTAAATAAAATTCCTCCTCTTCGCTTGCCTCGCTCAATTTCCCACTAAGAAATCTCAAATATAAGAACTATTTTCATATTATCTTATAGGTACCAATGGAGAATGCTAAAACATAGGATTTATAAAAGGGCTATGGTTGAGATGATTATTAGGCTTAGCAATCAGTTAGTCAACTAATTGAACGTCTTTTTTGATTTTTCAGAGAGTATATTTTATAAAGGCCAAACCACACATCCAGCTGTGACCCAGGAACACACCTTTCTATTCAGCATTCCATGTACACGGTGCCACTGGCGGTTCATCTCCCCCAGGTGCTCTGCAAACTCCGTTCTTTCATAGCGCTTGCTTTCTACATCACAGGTGCTTAGCTGAAGTAACGACTGGTTAACAAAGTCCACTATCCACTGTTTATAGTCCATTTCCATTCTAAACTCCTAAAACAAGCAAAGTTAAACACCCAAAGCAGTCATGAAAGTTGGTCAGATCAACTGGATTTCCCTTTATGTACTCGAGGGGACGCCAAGCTCCCATCCATTAATCAAGGGGCACCTGTTAGGAGTTCCTTTCTACCCTCCCCAACCTACACCAGGAGTTGGCTTTATTGGAGTCGAGATTCTTTTGGGGAATTACACAGAGATGCATTGCTTTCAAATAGGCTGAAAAGTCAGAGGTGCACTGTGTGTGGCAGTTGCTATCATCTGAACCCAAATCAGGACCCAGGATATGACAAAGCTTCCTGGGGGAGGCTGCCCACGAGCTGTGCGGGAATTCAGGGCCATCCTGAGGGCTCATGGAAACACCCAGATGGGAAACAGGAAGGAAAAGCTCTCTCAGAAAACCCAGGACACCTTTAAGGAACTCTGTCATTTAGGCAGCTTCCCTGTTCCTTCGGGGATAGGTAAAGGCCTCTCAGGTGGCTTTAGAAAGTCTGGGTGGCTTTAAGTTGTACAGCAATCCTAAACCCACGTAGGGCCAACAACATTTCTGCCAAACCTGTCATTTATTGATTTCATCCTTGCAAGCTCTAGAACCTCTTTTGGAGACACCCAGGGGTGACAGCCATGTGGTATGTGCTAGGTTGCTACAGCCTATGAGAATGCACACGTGTAGACTTTTCAAAGATTTTACAACACACTGAAGTTAGGATGTGATGGTACATAAAAACAAAATCTTCTGCTAATATCATGCTTGGTGATTAAGCCATTCATGTTCTGCCTACCAGAAGCTAGTTCCATCAGCCTGCATGGTCTTAAAGCAATGGATCACACGTGTCACTCATCTTTGTATGCCCAGTGGCCAGCATACTGCCGAGCACACGATACATGTTTGCGTGTGGCTCATGAAATATTAAATCTACTTGAAATTAAATATCACGGAGAAGGCCACATTTATATCTCTTTGTAGAAAGATCTCAATTTTTTCTTACTCATTCTCTTACTCAAAGAACATTTCATTAACACCTGTTAGAGGAAGGCAGGTATTGGGATAGGCGTGCTATATTTTAGTGAGGTGAAGGACAGCCCCTGGTCTCAAGAAGCTCAGTCAAGGTGGGGAGACAGGCAAGCAAACCAATAATTATACTAATGCATGATGGGAGCTACTAATAGCATGATGGAGACATCTAATCCAGGAAAGTCACCTAGTCTGGCTGGGAGAGTCAGGGGTGGATTTCCAAATGAGGACAACTCGAGCTGACTTTGGAAGGATGACTAAGAGGACGTATACAGTTAAACATGGGCCCTGGCATTCCAGGTGGAGGGTGCAGCATGTACACAGCATGATGAGGGAGAGCACCAAGAACAGTTAAGGAATCAAAATCACTCTGTCAGGCAGAGCCCGTGGTTAGTGGGGGCAGTGGGGTGGGGATAAAAAGATGAGATGAAAGTCTGTTAAAAGCTTGCTTGGGTTGTCCTGCGGTGATGGGGGCTGGCAAAAGGAATTTAAGCAGAATAAAAGCAAGTCTACTAACATCTCTCTAGAATCATCCACCACGCCAGTTTCCTACCCCTAGAATCCGTTTTTCGAAATTATATCCTATGTGTCCCTTTGTCCAGCATTACCCCTCTAACTGATTAGCCTTCTTGTTCCAATGAAAAGACTTCTGCTCCTTTTGCATAATTACCTTGTGTTTCTGAAGAAGATGTTTAACTTGAGATGCAGAACTTGGTGAATGCACGGAGTCTTCATCTGAAGTTTGATGCTCCACATTGTTCATCCAGCTAATCATTTCTGTGATTGCTTTACGAGATGGCAATTTCTCCATTTGAAGCTGTGAGAACAAAATGATTTCCATTTAATTGCCTGCAGTTAACAAAATGAATCAGGGCTTCACTAAAGATGATATCTGGTTTGATAAAAGGTCTTGCTATATAATTACGCAGGTTACTCAAAAAAACAAACCCAGCATTCAAACTTAGAATAAGCGACCCCAAAACAATGACAATGACCTTCACATAAACTAACACAGTGGCAAAGATAAACTGAGAAATAAAGTAATTAAGCCTGATTTCTCTCTTAAGAAAAATCCCATTGGAGGAGGGTCCAGTAATTAAGACCTATATTCACTGGTGCCAGAGAAAAATAGGTAGTGTCAATGAAAATTATTGAGTCAGAGAAATAATTTCGAAAGAGTTGTGAGCTAACAAGTGAACATTAATTCAAATGCTGAGGCTCTAAAGACTTACCTGGTGAAGTTTTTCTTGAATATCTGGAAGTTGAGTTATGAGCATTGTCCATTTTTGTTCAAACTGTGCTAAAGAAGCTCTCAGCGTAGCTGTATCAGTTTCCTTCAGGTGAAGAAGCTGGTTCCCGGTACTTATAACAGCAGTCTTCAAGGAGGACTTTTCATCAACTTCTTTTGAAAACTCCTAAAGGAGAGTTTTAAAATTTAGAAACTTAAAATTGAAATACAGCAGAAACTAAGAGTCAGAATAACTGGCTAGTAACAATTAAACATAGTAAATATTTGAATGTGTATACACACACACACACACACCCCTTTTTCCTACTGTCGGGCATTACATACACAATGGGGAACAAAAGAGATGGAATGCACACCCCTCAAGAAGCTTATCACCCAGTGGGTTAGTATTTTTAAAAGTAAGTCATTATTTAAATGGTTAAGTTTTACAATAAACTATGGAACCCAACACAAAGTGCATATTAAATGAATTACTTGAAACAAGTTTGTAATTAAAATATTTAAATCTTTCCTATGTAGAGATTCTTTCAAGTATGTTGAAAAAATTTACATTTTAATACCAAAGTGAGTAACCACAGCTACAAAGTATGAAAAATGGAAAAAAACCAAGAAAAGTCTAATGGAAAAGACTACGTTTCATAAGTGCATTGACCAATAATCATTACGAAATTGTATTACAAGAGTAATACCTTTTTATTTCCCCCAAAATTTGGGGGATATTTTTTGAATTTTTTTCCAAAAAACATCTCAAAACAATGGAACAAAAGCTTTTTAGTAGAAATATCAATTTTGTTTACAATAATTTAAAACTATGCCTTTATTAATGTTAAACATTTATAAGTTAGTAACCTTATAAAGTTGTTTTTGGGTCTTATATTCTTTGTATTTGTAAAACATGACCTATGTCAGTGCAAGTTTTTAGAGACTGAGTTTCACTCCTGTTGCCCAGGCTAGAGTGCAATGGCACCATCTTGCCTCACTGCAACCTCCACCCCCCAGGTTCAAGTGATTCTCCTGCCTCAGCCTCCCGAGGAGCTGGGACTACAGGCATGCACCACCACGCCCGGCTAATTTTGTATTTTTAGTAGAGATGGGGTTTCTCCATGTTTGTCAGGCTGGTATCGAGCTCCTGACCTCAGTTGATTCACCCACCTTGGCCTCCCAAAGTGCTGGGATTACAGGCATGAGCCACTGCACCCAGTGCAAGTTTTAAATTTATATATATTTTATAGGGTCAATTAAAAATATATTTTATCATTATAAATGAATGAACAGTATAAACAGTTCTAGGTTTGAAGAATACAGCTACTATTTGCCCAAGTTTTATCCCTTATCCACAAATAAATACGAAAGACTATCACATTAACCCTGATGCTTTTTCCTTGATATTTATTTCTGGCCAGTAATATGCTATTACGACTTACAAAAAAATTGTCGATGTTGCTTCTGATTGTATCCAAGTCCTGAGACACATTGAGGGACTGTTCTTTCCAGTAATTCAGAGTATGCTGGGAAGATTCCAACCACTTGGTTAACTGATCCGAATCTCTGCTATAACTAACAGGAGCAAAGTGAGAGAGAAGGCAGATTAGAAACATACTCTGATAATGATATGCATCACCAGCAAATTGTCTTCTTATTTTATTATATGTTTTCCTATGTTGATTAGTCCTAACATTCAGAATATCGTGATGTTAATAAGGATTATATCATGTTTTATACCATGCCCCAAGTCTGACGCCCCTGGCATTTTCTAGGACTTTCTTCATTATAGCTTAGCAAGAACAATGAGGATTTTAGGCCAGATGCGGTGGCCCACGCCTGTAATCCCAGCACTTTGGGAGGCTGAGAAAGGTGGATTGCCTGAGGTCAGGAGTTCGAGACCAGCCTGACCAACATGGTGAAACCCCGTCTCTACTAAAAAATACAAAAAAATAGCCAGGCATGGTGGCACATGTCTGTAGTCCCAGCTACTCAGGAGGCTGAGGCAGGACAATCGTTTGAACCCGGGAGGTGGAGGTTGCAGTGAGCCGAGATTGTGCCACTGCACTCCAGCCTGGGCGACAGAGCAAGACTCTGTCTCAAAAAAAAAAAAAAAAAAAAAAAGAACAATTAGGAAGTCTACAGCATTCTTTTTTATTTCTTATTATAGCTATACAAAAGTACACCCAGTGAAAGGGCAGAGATTTTTATTCATCAAATATCTTCTATAAATGTGTTCATATTAAAAATATAGGCCAGGCACGGTGGCTCGCTCCTGTAATCCCAGCACTTCGGGATACCAAGGTGGGAGGATGGCTTGAGCCCAGGAATTTGAGACAGGCCTGGGCAACATGGCAAAACCTCATTTCTACAAAAAATACAAAAATTAGCCAGGCGTGGTGGCATGTGCTGTGGTTCAAGGTACTCGGGAGGCTGAGGTGGGAAGATTACTTGAGCCCAGGAGGTCAAGGCTACAGTGAGCCATGATCATGCCACTGCACTCCAGCCTGGCCAACAGAGTGAGACCCTGTCTCAAAAAATAAATAAATAAAATTATTTATTTATTTATATTTATTATCACACAAACCTTTCCTTGACTCTGAACTGAGAATGGCCTGTGAAGTCCATATGTGAGATGGGCTTTACGAGATATGTCTTCTTTAGTCTGGCAAATTTATTTAAAAGTCTTAGAACAATTTTTTTCTTTTTAATATTTTGAATGTAATAGAATCACACATTTTAACAGATATGGTCAAACACACACACACACACACACAGCATTTGTATAAGCTGTATAACAACAAACTGCTGTTGGCTGAACACCCAACATATTTGCCCGAGGTAGTGAAAATATTCAAACAAAATTCTGCCCTTCTTGTAACTTTTAAACTGCCTTAGGTTAAGAGGCAGGGATGAGAATGAGGTTTAAATGTTCCATGTTCTCCTCCTTCCTCACATGGTTCAAGATTACACCAACTAAGCACAACACATTCTCCTTTGTTGTGAGGCTATTTCAAACTATTCTGTTAGCTAAAAGCATTTAATTTTTTTAATTTTAAAACTTTTGGAAGAGGGTAGGAAAGAGCAATATCGTGGTATAAAGGTAAGCTATATATATTTTATAACATAATTCCTAGCTTCTATAGAAATGTGTAAACTAGCTGGGTGCAGTGGCTCACACTTGTAATCCTAGCACTTTGGGAAGCTGAGGCAGGAGGATTGCTTGAGGCCAGGAGCTTGAGAGCACCCTGGGCAACAACGTGAGACCCCATCTCTATAAAAAAGTTTATAAAATTAGCCAGGCATGGTGGCCTATGCCTGTAGTCACACCAACTTGGGAGGCTAAGGCAGGAGGATTGCTTGAGCCCAGGGGTTCAAGGTTGCAGTGAGCTATGATTGTGCTACTGCACTCTATGCACTCCAGCCTGGGTGACAGGGCAAGATCCTGCCTCCTTAAAAACAAAAAAGAAAAGAAAAAATGATCACAGCAAACTGACTACATGTTATGCTGTGTCTAGCAAACCATCAGAGATTCTACATGGTGTTTAGCCCAGAAGAGGGCCCCAACTGCTTTAGACTGCCCAAGAGAAAACAGCATAAGGCGGGTTGCAGGTAAAATGTAGTTGACTACAGAATCCCTGAGGTCTTTCTCCACAAAACAATGTGAAGCCAGTCCACCCCCAAAAAGGCAGACCTGAGCAGATGCTTGAGAAGTGCTTGCAGCCTGTGGAGCTCATGGTCAATTTTCTTGTTCAGGGACAACCACTGCTCTTCCAGTTTTGCGATCTGGCCCTCTAATTCAGGACAGCTCACAGACGCCACCAACTGTTTGCCTTCGTTCAGAGTTTGGTAAAGCCGGGCGTGTTTTCCACCAATGTTTCTTTTTATTTGCTAATAAAAAGTAAAGTCATAGAATGAATTATTTAGAAAATAAAGTCTGCCAAGCTATTCACAAATACTGCATTTAAAACTGACATTTGTGTCTACTGATGAAACAGTAACACTTTCCCAACCTTCAAGACTATAGTCTGACTAGATGCATGATTAATGGTTTATTGGTCACCTTTCATGATAGGTGTCCAATCTCACATTTCTAGAGCACAGATTCAACTCTGTAGACTTACTGGCTGGGTGCACTAGCTCACGCCTGTAACCCCAGCACTTTGGGAGGCTGAGGTGGGTGGAACACCTGAGGTCAGCAGTTCGAGACCAGCCTGACCAACATGGTGAAACCTCCTCTCTACTAAAAATACAAAAAATTAGCTAGGCGTGGTGGCACATGCCTGTAATCCCAGTTACTTGGGAGGCTGAGGCAGGACTTGGTGGCCTGCACCTGTAATCCCAGCTAGTCAGGAGGCTGAGGCAGGAGAATTGCTGGAACCCAGGAGGTGGAGGCTGTGGTAGGCTGAGATTGTGCCACTGCACTCCAGCCTGAGTGACAGAGCGAGACTGTCTCAAAAAAAAAAAAAAAAAAAAAAAAAAAAAAAAAAAACCAAAAAA